>NC_056739.1:453001555-453004055 GCF_019279795.1 Protopterus annectens
CCCAGAAATGGGCATCCATTGCTAAGATTTTGAGTTTAGGATAGATCCTTTATATTGGGGTTTTCTGGTATTATATTGTGTACCCACTGCTACTCTTATAAAGACCTTTAGGTCACTTGCCTAGTAACCACCTATGAACTAGCAAGTAACAAGAGTATACTTGCCTTCAGTCATCTACATTTTTTACAGATAAAAATCTTACTTGAGTGGTGGCACACTGTCAGACTGCACTGTAATTTTTTAGGATAACTGTTGCCATATCCATAAGAATTTTGTGGGGGGGAGGCTTAGGAGAGTGCAAGCTCAGCAGCAGGTGGCCAATAGTAATAACATGTAGACATTAATTTGCCATTACAGAGTTGGAGTTCTTCCTGTATATAGAACCAGAAGGCAAACAAGGTACTCCCAACTCAAAATCAGACAACAAATGTGTAGTTCAACAAAGGGGCAATGAGCAAAAAGGGTGAGGTGAAGAATAATTGGACATTATACTATGTTGCTTTTACAGTGGGCTCAGTTCAAGAGAGTGACACTGGAAACAGCACCAGTACCAGTGCGGGTACATATTCCTTCAAAGTATCAGTGAACATATGAGAATAACAGATAAGAAGCACCCTCAGTACAGGTAGTTAGGTGGCTTACAGAAGGGTACTACAGCACTTTAGAGACACTAGGGAGGTGCAAGGTAGCCCAGTTGTATGGCTCATAGCAGTACAACAATGGAGGGCACACACCCTGTGACTGTTAATCTGATTAAAATAAGTTGAAAGCAGCATTACACCTGGCAAGCTAGCAGCTGGCTTCACAAAGCCATGGAGAGGCAGTGTGAGCCTTATGGGACAAACTCCAAAATACATGTCGTCAGTAATACAACAGATTGTTTTTCATACCCTGTTGATTATCATCCCTATGTGGAGCATTTAGCTGGTCAAAAGAAGAATATTCTAATGATAAATAGGAGCAACCTATGACCGATCAAGAGGTAAAGAACTAGCGGCTGGCTGCAGCCTTAAGGGCCACAGAATGGAATATAGTACTGTGCTTACAACATTACCAAACACTGCTTCCAACACAGAAGTCCACTCAAACAGTTTCATCATGGACTGGTACTTAAGAAGGAGCAGTTTTCTTGCCATGAGAAGGGTGCCCTGCTTATCCAGCTTCAGGTGAGGGCTGTATTGAAGAAAATAGTGTAGCGATGAAGCTTGGACCCCAAATATATACCCCACGTTCAATTAGATTCCATGCTCATTTAGCATAGTGGCAACTTCTCATGTGCAGTGGGCAAGGACATCATGAGGGAACATCAAGAAATTAGGAAGATGCAAGTACAACCCTTATGAAAGATAGCTGAAACATGACATATTCTACCATGCCTAATATTGTTGTCTTTTATTTGCAGAACCTGGGTGTAACCTGTAAGACACACATTGTACCTTCCAACATTACCTTTTGTTGACTGGAGCTTCCTGCATGTTTTATCACCTGGAACCTCACTGGTGCTCTTCCATGTGAATGGAAACACCTGTCTTATAAATCACCTTCTGGAACATACTGAAATTACCTGCGATGTATTGTGGTACCAAAGGTATAACATGTAAAATTTGTGTTAAAGCCCAAATTATGATATTTGCACTGAGGCCACACAGTTTGCTGAGCTGTACACCCTTCTAAAATCCTTACTGTTGCCTGCTATTCATGGTGATACTTGTGTCATGGATTTAAATGGCAGTTTTGATATGTACAGTTCTTGCTCTGTATTCCGTTCTTAAGCAGACAGAGTACTGTCCATCAGTAGGGTACATGGCCCGTTCCACCCTACTTGACCTCTTACAGCTGTGGAACATGCACAACACCATGAAACCCCCAACAAAGACTGTCCTTTATAGGCACAGAAATGGAACATGGCTGGCACAACAGATTTCTATCCCAAGGAATCCTACACTTCTTGAATAAACTTCCCATGCATGTCAAGCAATACTGCACATGGTCTGTATTCAGTAATATTCTGAATAAATAGCCTGGAAATCAGAAATCCTCTTTGGGGTATATAACACGGTGTTTCTTGACCGTGGAGCTTAACTCACTCAACAGTGCTCAGACTTAGCTGGCTATGCTTATCAATGGTCTTTTAAACTGCAATCATAGTATATACCTATGAACTTATCAAACTACTATATAATTACCAGGTATCTTACAAATGTGCATGCTGCATAGAAAATATATCTGCAGACAAAAACATCAGTTTATTGATGAATGTATTTTTATAAGCCATCTTATTTTAATGTCATTAAATGGTTACTAATATATACTACTGACCACTCCAATTTTCATATGACCATGACTGTGATACAGATATCTCTGAATTGCACATTGCCTACATGTTAACACTGACTACATAGTTTAGCTTTACACACTGTGCTGTTTTCATTTCTGAATACTCACTACTGTGTTTTATGTGCTGTAAGAGTACCAACAATAAACACATATAACAAGGTAG
>NC_056739.1:453009055-453166555 GCF_019279795.1 Protopterus annectens
CAAGGATCGGTCCTGGGTCCTCTCCTGTTTGGCATCTACTTCTCAGAAGACCAGGCCAACATTGACGGACTCTGGCTGACCAAGTGTACAGACAACTGCAAGCTGGTAGCCATTATTAACTCCCAAAGTAATGCAGACATGCTACAGAAAGGCCTGACTGAGACCAATGACTGGTGCTGAAACCATGGCCTTAAGCTTAATGCCAAAAAATACATTGTCATCCCCCTTGGGAAAAACTCAGTTCCCACTAATTACCACATCGATGGGAGCCCACTGAACACTGAAGGCATTATAAGGGATTTGGGGACACAGGTTGCCAGCAACCTCTACCTCAACTACCAAATTGCCACTGTGGTCAAAAAGTCCTTCTATGTGGCACATCTCATTACCAAGGGTTTTGCATCCGGGAAGAAAGAGGTCATCATTTCTCTCTACTCTTCCCTCATTAGACTAGTCATAGAGTATAATGCCCCATTTGGCATGTACCTCACTAGACACCTGCAACAGCAGGAGAAGCCACAAAAGTACTTCACGAAGAGGATCCTAGGCCTTAAATACATATCCTAGATGGACAGACTCAAAAAACTCCAGCTATTCTCTGTCTCATATCGTCTACTAAGAGGCGATCTCTGCTTGACTTACAAAGCCATGTCTGACCCAGTTCTGTTAGAAATGCTACATCTAAAGAAATCCTAATCCCTCCACACTACAGAGACCTCAACCTCATTACCATAATTAACAGAACATGCTGGAGGGACAGGTTCTTAACTCAGAGACTGCCCATGCTCTGGAATAGACTTCCCATACATCACACTGGCCCTCTTCAAGAGAGATCTTGATGAGTGGATGGGAAATAGAAAGCTCACCCCAGGGATCATTCCACTCTACTTGATAGAGGCACTGGGAACTAACGTTGGGCTGCACAATGCCAGGGCACTTCTGTGGGCTAGGCTTGTAAAGGCTCCAGGGCCATTAGCCTAGTACAAACATATGAAATGCCTTAGACAGATCAAAAAATATAGCAGAGAATAATAACCCATTGTTTCTGTGATGGAGGATAGTTTTGTTGAAAGAGATCAAGGCTGTAGTTCTACTGTGATATGGCCTGAAGCCATGTTGGGTTTTGGAAAGAAAATTATTAGCTAGGAGGCAGTGAAGTACCTGAGAGATCTTGTATCATGGGGGGAGGATGGCGATAGGGCAGTAACTGGAAAGATCAGTAGAGGTGCCTCCCTTGTAAAGGGGAATGATGTGTGAGATTTTCTACAGAGAGGGTACATAACTTTCTGAAACAGTGCGGTTAATTACTATGGAGATAGTATAGGCTAAGGTGTCTGCAGCAATTTTTAGGTATTCTGAGGGGAGGTTGTCAGCAGCAGGTTTTGTGGGCTTGAGTTTTGTTAGAAGTTTTTTATATAACAGGTAGGTACAGCAGAAAATGAAAAGGAGAGGGTAGAGAATCAGTGTTGGGAGAGAGGGGGGTGAAAGACAGTTGAAGTTGTTTGGCTAGGGATACTATGGTTTCAGTGAAATGTTTATTGAAGGAGTCAGCAATACTGATGGAGCTAGAGAGGAGAGAAGTCACATAGTCTAAACTTATCTACCTTACTCATATACAAACTACAAGAATACTGGTATGCCACTACTCTTCTTGAAGCCAATGCAGTCACCCTTCAATGACCAGTAAACTCACCACCTACATCAGATCTCACCTTTTCTATCATTGTTCCTAAAGCATGGGGAGACCCCTGTTCACTGAAATTAGAGCCTGCACTGACTGCAGAAGAAGAAAGCTTCTCCAACACCTTCAAAAGACAGCCAAAATGTACCAGTTTCCAGCATCACCTAAATTAGCACCCAAACATGAAATCCCATAACTTCTACATCTCTAGTCAACTAATCAGTTGACAGTAATTTGAGCATATTTGCTACAAGTCCTATATTTGTACTTAGACTACACATTAATGTATGCTAGTAAAGTCTTTATATGAACTGCCTGGCTAATTGGTAATGAAAGGGAGGAGGATACAAAGGACACGCCCACGTTTCTACCAGGGGATGAAAAAGAGTGAAAGCAGTCACATGCACATGGCTAGTGGGGATACAAAGGACACCCATTTCTACCAGGGATGAAAAGAGTGAAAGCAGTCACATGCACATGGCTAGTGGGGATACAAAGGACACGCCCACGTTTCTACCAGGGGATGAAAAAGAGTGAAAGCAGTCACATGCACATGGCTAGTGGGGATACAAAGGACACACCCACGTTTCTACCAGGGGATGAAAAAGAGTGAAAGCAGTCACATGCACATGGCTAGTGGGGATACAAAGGACACGCCCACGTTTCTACCAGGAGATGAAAAAGAGTGAAAGCAGTCACATGCACATGGCTAGTGGGGATACAAAGGACACGCCCACGTTTCTACCAGGGGATGAAAGAGTGAAAGCAGTCACATGCACATGGCTAGTGGGGATACAAAGGACATGCCCACGTTTCTACCAGGGGATGAAAAAGAGTGAAAGCAGTCACATGCACATGGCTAGTGGGGATACAAAGGACACATGCGTTTCTACCAGGGGATGAAAAAGAGTGAAAGCAGTCACATGCACATGGCTAGTGGGGATACAAAGGACACGCCCACTTCTCGAGGGGATGGAAAAGAGTGAAAGCACTCAGATGCACATGGCTATGATTTCCCTCATGCAGACCAGCGAAATTAACACTTGTGCTTCAGGGGGACAGTTAGGGCTTCTTGGAGGAATACCCTTGCAGAAGTGAGGAAACATCCGCCGCAGTTAGCCCAATGCACTTCCACTCCCTTGTGTTTCAAAGAGTGCATGTGGTGTATAAGCTAACTTTCCAAGAGAGGCATATCTTCTCTATCTAGTCAAACAATATGTGCTTAAATTGGCCAAATGAAATAAATTGGCTGCAGACCGTTATCTGCTAGAAAATAATTTTTTTTAATAACAGAAGTAAGCACTTTATACCAAACTTGTGTAACTCTACTATGCCACAGGCTGTTAACACTGTCTTCTTCTTCCGGCTTCTTCCCTGTTAGGGGTCGCCACAATGGATTACCTGTCCGTTCATGATTGGCAGTGGTGTTTTTTATGGTATCGAGTTGCCAGTCTGGCACCCAACCTTCCACAGAAGGCACACACATGCACGCACTCAAGCCTAGGGCCAATTTAGAGTATGCAATCCACCTACAGCATGTCTTTGGGATGTGGGAGAAAACCGGAGCACCCAGAGGAAACCCACTCAACCACAGGCAGGACACACAGACTCTGCACAGAAGGCACCCCAGCCAAGGATCAAACCGGAGAACCTCTTGCTGTGAGGTAGCAACGCTAACCGCTGCACAACCACGGCCACCCTCAGGCTGTAAACATTGTAAATACTGGAAATATATCCTACATTGTTACGATTATATTCTTAGCTAAAGTTGTGTGTTGTGTGTTTATTTATAATCTAGGAGAATTAGGCAGAGAGGACATCTGAAGTATACAGCAAAATGTTCAATGCTGGTATACACCATTCTATTAAACTTCCAATCATTCCCCTTATAATTAAAGCTCAAAAGTACTGTAACTCATATACTCATCCCATTGTCTGTGTTAATGACTGCACTGTTTCAGCAACTGCATGTTGCGTATTTTATAAACATACTGCATATAGCTAATCACCTGTGTGTGGTGTATTATTGTACGTGATGTATAACTTTTGTATTGCACCACCTAGACAGTGGCTGAAATGTATTACTTTGCAATCAGCCCACTATCCCAATTAATAATAAAAATGCTATGCCTTACAATAGTGACATAAGAAGGATAAAGCCATTACTTCAGTCCAGTTGACCAGAGTTTGGTGAGTGTCTCAGGCACGTGACAGCACAGGCATAGAGGATGCGGTACCCATCATCGAGGGAGGGATGATAGTTCCCACCTGGCTCACACTGCCACTCTGGTATTAGAGTCTTGGCTGAACAGTAGAGGCCCATCATGATGTAGGGAGCCAGTGCTAGGAGCATGTGGGTATGATCACCCAATACTGTGACAGTCCCTTATTGTTACATGCGTGTGTGATCAAGGCAGTGAAGTTGGCCCATGCAGTGACAGGAGTGCTATCATCACTACCAGTGGTGGGATAAGGCCACAAAATTGAGAAAAATACTCTTACAGACATAATGCCACAGAGTGCAAACCACTTTTATGGCTGCCTGGATGACATCCCTCCTCAGACAGGGAAATGTCCAACTGAGGGGAGACTTTATGGTCAGTAGGCATGGAGTAAAAACCATAAGTAAACAAAATGCTGCTATCACATTTAAACTGGATAATGCCCCTGTGCGTCAGTATCTACAGTGCTTTGTGACAATTGTACATCTATAAATGTGCCTACCTAATCTGCAAGTTTGTAGTTTGTACTACTGAACAAGAAACCCTGGGTAAATTGCAAAGGGACAGATGCACAGTTTGGGATACATGTTAGTAGGTGTTGGGGTGTAATGGGGAAGAGGACATTTGCAATTTGGGACCATTTTCTTTACTGACCACATGTCTGCCTCCTGCATACTGCAGTACGAGTCTCACTTCCCCACCAACTCACCTTTAAAGCAGTACACATTGTTGTATTCATGCTTGCTAGGTGGCAAAAGTTCAGTTGCTGGTGGGGGAAAGTGTGCACTTCTCTAAATCTCATGAGGTCCACATCTGGAGCAAATATTTTTTTTCTCATTACCTATCAGCCATCAATTTCTCATACTTCAGTTTGCGAGGTCAACTTTTGTCGAGGCAGCCAAAATAGGTATTTCTACTTACAGCCAACTCATCTTCCCCTAACAGACATACGTACCAAGAAAACAGCCTTTGCAATGCTTTCAAGAAGCATCCATGCTTTCACAATAATGCTATTAACTGTAGTACTACTCTATTCTTGACAAGCCACTTTGGACTATCATGATCACCAGTGCTTGCTCTGACAGCAGGAATCCACTATCTGTCAGCAGTGCTTGTAAGACAAAGTACTGTCCATCCCATCAAAATAGGAAAGACGATGTCAGCCAGTCACTCCCATCTCCACTACCTTGACAGTCACCCTCACAGCCATTAAATCAAACTCAAGCTGTCTGGGGGATACTCAGAGCTTTATTCTGCAATATCATACAGCTGGTTTCAGCAGGTATGTTGTTTGAAAAGGCAGCAGCTATTGTAATGCAGTGCTTTCTGATGACCCATAGCAAGGTTTAGCCCCATATGGTGCAGAAAAAAAAAACACCGTGATAAATCCTCAAGAGACTAGAACAACTATCTTGTCACTAAAGTCATATTTTTTTTACTATAAAGGAAAAATAACTGAGTAAGCTTAGTATAAAGTTTGAATGTTCTACTCTGAAATGCCTCTATATAATGTAATTTATATCCTTCCAAAGGCAGGTATTCCCAACTCTGCACAGAACCATGGAATGAATCACACTAAATATGTATACAGAGGGACAGCTTCTTACTTTCTGATGGTAATGTCTCCCAGTGCGTGTTAATATCCAGGAATGGCTCCTGCACAGTGCATGAATCCCACAAAGTTTTAAATGGCTTCTTACTTCACCTAAAAAAATTGAGGAGTACCATTTCAAGGCAGCTAGCCCCCCCCCCTCTACTAGCTAGTACTACACATTATGCTCCCTTTTTCCATCAAACCATCTTGTCCAGTACGCTGCTCAACTATGTCATGACAGTCATCCTTGTAACTGGTTGGAGGGGATTGCTTTAAGTCTCAGCCAGCTTTCCCCCTTGTGCATTTCCTGTCAGTGTTCAAAGAGAATGTGCGAAATGGCTAAAATATGGGGGGATGGGGGGATAAAACACACTTCCCTGGAGTGACATAACCAACAACAGCCCTGCTTTTCTCCTTGCAGGAAGGTACTTCACAGCAGGTCTCTATCAACAGCTCTCTAAAATATGCATCCTTCACCTTCCAACCCCAAAGAAAATTGCAAACAGGCAACTCCTTAGTGTGCTCCCTCACTGATAGGACTCCTACATGAACTCTGTTTATCTGAGGCACAATGCAAATCCATCATATAAGCCACAAAGTCAGCCACTGTGCCCCATTACTGTTTAGTTGGCAGTCAAAGATCAGCATTTCTCTAGAGAAGGGTGACTTCCCTATGGCAACTACTTCAGTCTATAAAGTAGAAAACTTGGTCTCATATGCATTACAGCACACTTTGCTTTCACATAGCTGAATTGGGTTGAAACATCATTCTGAGGGAGTCTCCCTCAAAATGCTTGCTGCCTTCTCTCTCTCACTGTTGGAAGAGAATGGTCTCTCTCCAATTTCATCACTTAAGCAGAACTTTAAACTCCCCATGAATGAGCACACTTCCCTTCTAGTCTCCACTAAGAATCATCCTTGGTAGGATGCATCTTCCAGAAAAGTATGCCCCTCACCTTTCCTCCAAGAGAAAGGCAAGCAGGCAATGTTTTATCAGTGCTCTCCCTTCCCAGCCAGCTTTTGCTGTGCCTGGGATGCCATTTGAAAACAGATAATATTGGTTGCAATCAGAGCGCCATCATTCTATGACAGGATGGCAGTTAAAAACAGTAAGAGTGCAGGAGCTAAGTGCATAGCGAGAGAACACCACAGATCTATGGAGAGGATAATTCACCACATCAATTCACTCATTCTGCAAATCTCAGATTTGGCCACATGTACATTATTGCATACTTAGGATGGTGCTAGTCAGCTATGCAAAAGCTAACTTCTTTCAGTGACGCTTCCTCCTCAAGCAGTCTGTCTTTTTTCTTATTTATTTATTGATTTTTAACTTGGTTGCCAGATGGGGACTTTCTCTCTCTCTATGCAGTTTCAGCACTGTTGTAACTGCTGTTCTCCTACTAAGCAGTCTTATCCAGAACTGGATTCTTCCTGAAACCCCTTTGAATCAATTTGCTTATCACTTTCCAAAATTAATAATACCAGGTCCATGGGTCATGAAAATATCCCTGGATGCCCCCTGGGAAGTACCAAGTCCAACCTAGCAAATTCCTTCAAACACTTCTTCAGGCTGAATGACCCCACTGGTTAGGTTCCTATGTGTGGAGAGTATCTTCTGTAATGGTAGCCCTTCTATTGAGCCCTAGGAACTGCAGGCCTAAGAGTCTGAGTAGTATTTGCGAGACTAGAACATACTGCAGCTGAACTAAAACAATATAGGTGACCTTATATCCATAGATCCACACCAGATTGACTTTGTAAAAGGCAGATCATATGTTAATAAATAAGTACTCAGCTAGCTGCCCTTCTCAGCCATTTTAAACAACCAATTTCCCTTTTTGTACTTGAAATAACCTATTACATTTGGTTATAGATTGGCATTACCCATCTTGTGGTCAATAATAATATTACCCCAGTGAAAATAACTGGGATGATATCACTGAGATGACCTATGCATGGGCTATATGAGCTGCCTCTGTCCACTAGTAGTACAGGGCCAGTTCTGGGGTAAATTTTCTGTTTCCCATCCACAGATCCAAGCTGCTCTCGAATACAGACAGGGATGAGCTTTGTTTTATGTGTATGAGGAGTCTTCTCTATAGCAGCAGTATCCTCTGTGAGATATACATACCCCTGCAAACCAAACCATTCTGTTGACATTGCAGAAGAGGTTTTGATCCCTTTAACTTGCTGATGTGCAGTAAATACATCAGTGGTGGATTAGAGGATGCCTTGTAGGATATGGGATACAGAGTAGAGTAGCAGGGCCTTGAGTCGGTCTATGTTGAACTTGTTTAAGTCTTGTATCCTTTTTAGAGAGGATACCTCTGTCAGTGTTATTAGTTGCTGCACATCTCTGGACAGATACAGACCAAAAGAGGCATTATACTCAATGATAAGCCTAATGAGGGCTGAGTAAAGGCAAACAATGACTTTCCGAGATCTAGACACAATCACTTTGTTTATAAGCAATGCGATATAGAAGGCCTTTCTGATGCCACTGTACACGTTGGCAAACTCTCCACATAAGCTCCCAAATCCTGAACTACTAAGACAACTCTCAGGGAAGTATCATCAATGGGGTAGCTAACTTATCAAAGATACAGTAATGCATTTTTTTGGGGCATCTAGTTCTAGTCCATGATTTTGGCACCAGTTATTTTGCGTAAAACTTCATGGATGAAAAAAACACCTTCCTGCAGGATGGCCAAGTCATTTGGGAATTTAATGACTGCTCTTAGCTTACAGTCTGCAAACTTAGTCAGAACCTTTTTGTACTGGGTTTACTTCAGAAAAATACATTCTAATACCTTGTGAATTTGGCAGGTCTTTCAAAAGCAATTCCACAGCCTGGACAAAAATACTACGGAGAGCCTGTCTTTATACATATTAATTTTGGCATTAACTTACAGCAGTAAAGAGTCATCAGATTGGAGATCACACTGAGAACATAATCTAAGATATGTATATTATTGCTTTGTAACAGCGTGAAAACAAAGCTTATGTGCCACAGCTCACTCCAACATATGTTTACTCAGGCATAGTGATTGTGTGAAGTGGTACATTTTGGTGCTTTCCAGAAAACCATGCTTAACTCCATGTACTTCTTATAATATAGCAATGACCAATAAACAGGAAGAGTTAAATTGGTTACAGAAACAACTTCTCACTCTTTCATTATATATCGGAGTGAGTTATTCAGGCACTATCATTCTACACATTAAGTAAAAAATAGCCCAAATTGATAAAATGAGGCTTTTTTTTAGCACAGCCAGTGCTAATACTTTCAGAGCAGATTATGTGCAGCAACCTTATGGCACACAACCACAAGAGCCTGCCTCTGCACACCAACGTTGATTTAGCTGCTTCACGCTTGGCTCCTACTTGAAGTTACTCCACTTTTGAGTCCCCTATGCCAATCCACAGATTTCTGTACTCTTTCTGCCCCATTTAGTCCCTTCCTATGCAAGTGTCATAATTCTACAATACCCCGCCACTGGTGGCATACTCCATAGTACCACCTGCAAAAGAGCAAGAGTTGGGCAAAAGGAGTGATTATGTTGTGGCCAGTGCAGGGAGTTTTAGCCTAGAAAGGGGATGGGGCATTGTTAGTGGGCATGGCTATTACATCTTCCCAGTCAATGCACAGCAGAAACTCACCCCACCTTCACATTACTAAGTGATTGGCAACATTACTTGTGACCGATGCATAGCTACCCGGTCCCTACTGTACCCAACCTACTCTATGACCACTTACATTTGTTTCCAAGCTACAATCACCAGCACTGCATGGTCGCTGCACCTCAATGAGGCAAGCCTATCCTTCTATAGTATGTTCAGCGAGCTATACAAAAACTAGACCTAAAAAAGAAAAATGGTACAAGAGCTCAGTGATTTAGAAAACACTGTTGTAGTGTGGTTCAGATCATCATCAAATGTGACTATCACACTGCTGAAAACATAGCATGCAGACAACTTCTTCAAAAAGAATTTTATTTGTTTGACATTTGTTCACCGTGATAGCATGGCTGAGCTTGTGCCCTTTTTCAGTGGAGACCCGGGCAGAAAAGTTCCGCCATACAAAATATGCAGACAACTGACTGTAAAATAAGCAAGAAAAACATACACAGTACAGGTAAAGGAAGAACCAGGTTGGATAGTCCTCATTTCCACAACCACCAATCACATAACACATAAAATGTACTTTTTAATTTAAGACGCAGATGCAGCTACCTAAAAAAAAAAAAAAAAAAAACACTACGCTTACTCACTGCCACTCGTGAAGTCACTTAATAGATGCTTTCCTCAGAACAGAATACAACTACAACAAAAACAGTTATGAACCAATAAACAACTACTATGTATCATCATAAAAAAGCATTCGCACTAACAAAACGGTACTCAATTTATTACAGACACATGTTACTGATAACGCGTCAGCCACGCAAGTTAAGGACTTCTTATATCCTTAACCTAACGCGTCTACTAATAATTCAGCGTTAATTAGTATCTAGTAATAAAACCAAAAATAGAGACAGCTGTTTTACTTCTAACTGCTTTCCAACTGCTCTAGACTGTAAAAGTTGGCTTTGCAGAATGATCGCTCATTGTGGGTTGCTATAGAAACGAGCCACAACAAGTGATCATTTTAAAAAGCAAAGTTATTGACCAGTTACAAGTAAAACATCTGCTCCTTATATTACAACTTTGTTTTTTAGAACTATCGTTCATCGAGGTTGCTAAAGAAATGAACCACAATGAACGATCGTTCCAAAAACTAACGTTTTAATATAAGGATTCTTTTAATATATGTAGTTGAAAAGCACGAGGAACTCCCTTCTCAGCTGATTAGAGCAAGAGGCCCGGACGAACATAATATAATTGGGGGTGGGTGCAAAAGACCAAAAATAGGGACAGATTTTAAATATTGACATTGAGAGCTTAGAAAGTTTCAAAATAGCAAGACTTGTCTTAGGTTGAATTTTCTGAAGGATAGAAATTTGAAACTAAAAAACATGTTATGTACCAACTTCAAAAACTGCAGACGGGAACCGCAATGAATGAGCCTTCTTAAAATCAAAATTGTAATGTAACATCAGTTGTTAGGCACTTAAAGTAAAACTGCACATGCTTGTAAGTGCTTAACTTCTGGTTGCATTCCAACTTTGTTTGTTTAAAACGATCGTTCATTGCAGTTGCAACAGAAACAACACAAGCAAAAAATAAATAAATAAATGCTAAAACAACACGATACTACAAAAAAAAAAAAAAAAAACCTGAACTGCTGAACAGTTACTCCTTGTGCAGAGACAGACGGGAGCAAAGAAGCACTAACGCTGGAAGTGGAAGTCCAAGTTAAATGTGATAGGAACCTAAATCTGAGATGTAGTTAACACTGGGAGCTAAATAAGGATTGGGATTTAAGATAAACAGGAAGTTTTAAAGAAAAATGACACTGTGGGTGGAAATGTGAATGACGTGGTAAAATGGGTGTTACTTTGGTCAGCTTAAGTTTGGACCCGAATTTTAAACACTGGGATTGTCCCTTTAAGCTGCAGGATATGAATGAGCTATATATTGCATCACTGACAATGACTAGAAGGTTTGTAAATGATTTATAATGTTTTACAGCCACAGTTGTTTTAATGGTGTCTGTGATGTAAACTATTTACAACTAAAGTGATTTCATTTTGTATATTTTTCATTTATATAAATGTAAACTTGCCATTGTCACATGTGGAAATTTAATAAAGATGTTGGGGGAAAAAAAAGCTAAACCCTGGAAAAAAAAAACAAGTATTGCTGAGAGCCGGTACACTTGTTTGTGCTGAAAACTGTTACTGAAACCCTCTGCATTTGTTGGTGCGGAATACTGCCATTGATATTCACTGCATGTGCTTGTGCTGAAAACTGTTAAGACTTGCATTTGTATTGTTGTAACACACTGTATCTGTTTTACTCCTTTCTCTTTATCTGCTGCTTAACTGTGCTTTTTATAGTCCTACAAACATCTCCCCTGTTTCTCCTCTACTAATATACTCTCTATAATTCTTACCCTCCCTTCCTGTCTACAGCTGGTTCCTGCCATCTGTGAGCAACAACTTCTCTTTGTTTTTCTAACCCTTTTTCTCTCTCTCCCTATCCTAGCTGTACCTCTTGCTGATAGCTAAACACCTCTCCTTACAAAACTAAAACACATCTTACAAACAGCCGGACTCTCACAACTAACCTTCTTTCCTTTTTTCTGTGTCCTCATCTAGGTGGCTTTCATGGTAAAATCAAACCAAGAACAAAAGAATGGTGAAGATACTCCCTCCATCAAGCCTGGAACAACTAACACCTTCTCACTACAGATTCTCCAGCCCAGCAAAACTCAACAAAAATTAATGTATGTTTCACCTTATCTTTCTGCAAATAGCTGTTTATTAACTGCAGCTAGCACACCACTAAATTAGTCCTCTTACTTAATTTTTTACCCTCCTGTTTCTTACATTAACTTCTATTTACTGCCGTCATACCTTTCACTTTCTTATTTTTCAGTTAAGCTTAAAGTAAAATAGCTCAGCTGTATCATCTACTTTTGGCTTCTTAAGATTGTTTTTCTTTTTTTATGTTTTTTTTTTTTGTTAAAGATTCCTGCGATACGGACCTTCCTGCTTCGTTTTGCCCTCGCTACGCTCGAGCTTACTCCTCTCCCCTACCTTACCCCCACATACTCTGCACTTACACTCTATCCATCCCTTCCTCTCCCTCCAGCCAATCCCAATTTCCTTTCCAACAATCTACACTTACTTCCTCCCTACTTAGATACCCCTCCTCACATCAGGTCAGGCCACATTCACCCCTAGCATAAATCTTTCTCCTCACCACTACACTACCTTCCATCTGTTTGCAGTTATCTCTCTCACTATCCCTATAGTTGCCATTAACATACTTCTCAACTTGATACACCTCCTCCTCACTTCTACCTTGCTCTTTTTTTTCTCTGTATCTTCATCCTATCATCACACCTTACCACACACAAACTCTGACCCTACACTCACCTATGCAGAATCAAGCTTCTCAATTACTGTCTCCTCCCTTATTACTCCTGCTGTATTTAGTCATAACAATATTCACCTATTCAAAATTAAAATATTCCTACAGCCCTCTCTGCATCCCAAACCTAAACTAAAATAGCACTTATTGTACATCAAATTTTTACAACCAAAACATCCTTTACTTAAATTACTACTGTCAGGTGATATTCACCCAAACACAGGTCCTATCACCTTTTCTTCCCCCTATCACTCCAGTCCATCCTCCCTCCCCCACTCATTTTCTTTTTCTCAAACTCACTACTCCTCCTCTACTTCCAAACACCTGACTTTCCTTGCCCTCCATATTCAAAGTTTATTAAATTCATCTACCTAAACTCTTGGATATCTCTCTATACCCTAGATATTCTCATCCTCTCAGAAAGCTGGTTAAAACCCCACATATCTGACAAGGAAATCTTACCCCCTGGCTATACTATCTTCTGCCAGGGCAGACTAAACAAAAATGGGGGTGGTGTAGCCATTTTGTATTCTGACAAGCTCTCCCTGTACCCCCAATCTTTCTCAATACCAGATTTCTACCCTGCTTAAGTCCTTGTAGTAAACTGCAAATTGAACAACCATAACAAGATTGCTATTGCTACCATTTATAGTCCCCCGGTAACAACATTCAGACCCTAGAATACTTTCCTGGATCTCTCAGGCTAGTTGCTGTGAAACCATTATATTAGGTGATGTAACCATTGACTGGAGTTTGCTAACCTCAAACTCACCAGCTTCTAGTATTAACCTTATTTTGGTTTCTCAATTACTTTTACTCACCTGAATAAATATGCCAATACTGGTACTGTACTTGATTGTATCCTTGTTTCCAACCGTAACCTATACCAAAACCCCACTACACTGTCAGATAGCCTTAGTGACCATCTACCTATCTCTATTCAGACATTCCCCCAGATTTGCAAACCACATCAATATAAAGACAGTCATAAGCTATCCAATTTTAACTCCTCCACCTTCAACCAGATACTCTCTTCTATTAACTGTTCCTTCCTCCATGATCTCTCATTAGAAGAAGCTGTTCTTAAATTCAACTCCATCTTTCTAAGCATTCTGAATTCATTAGCCCCATCAGGAGAATTAGAACTAAATCTAATTTTGCCCCTTGGTTAACACAAGACATACATTCCCTCATTAGCAAGAGAGGTAATGCTTGGAAAAAAAAACAGATATCCTTCAGATCTTCTATGTTACAGACAACTTCGCAATTTTACTAAAAATCAAATTATTCAAGACAAAAGAAATGTTTACCTAAAATCACAAGCTGACCCTCACTGTAACCCCAAACAATTCTGTAATTTCTATCAATCAACTTTTATACACGAGTAGGTCCTCTGCACCTTCTCCCTCTCCCAGTAGCTCTGCTTTAGACACTGACACACTTTTAATTCCTTTATCATTGACTCCATTCAAAAGTTAACCAAAAAAGACATAAACTGCCACCCTCACATTTCCCCTCACTCTACATCCACACAACATCCTTCCATCTTAAGCCCATTCCAAAAGCTTATATCAGATCACTTCTCAGCAAATTTAAGACTTGCTCCCCCTCAGCTGATAACCTGCCTCCTTTCTTCCTTTAATTGGCTGCAAATTCTATCGCTTATCCCATCTCCATACTAATAAATAGATCAATTTAAGAGGCCACTGTTCCTGATATCTGGAAGAAATTATGTGTCATACCCTTACACAAAAGAGGTAATACTGACCCCTCTAACTTTAGGCCAATAGCCATTCTGTCACCACTGTCCAAGATCCTCAAAAATTGCATCCACAAGCAACTACTAGATCGCCTTCTTCAAGAAAATCTCCTTACACCCACTCAACATGGCTTTCCCCCTAGCCATAGTACCTCCACAGCACTAATAATTTTTGTACAAACCATCTCTAGATCTTGTGATAACAAATTAGTATCTTGCCTATTCCTTGACCTCTCAAAAGCCTTCAACACTCTCTCCCACAACATCTTTCTGTCTGTTACCCAACCTTATCTCTCTAACTCTGCTATCTCCTGATTCTCAAGCTATCTCTCCAGCAGATTCCAGCCTGTAAAATGGCTCTCTGCTCTCTCCACCTTCCTTCCTGTCGAAACAGGGGTTCCCCAGGGCTCTATTCTTGAACCCCTACTTTTTAGCATTTTCATTAATAACCTTCACTCTTCCTCCTTACACTCTTCATTAATACAATATGCCGATGACTGCACTATAATTTCCTCCTCTGACAATCTCCACCACCTCCTCACCCTTACCCAAGACTCACTCCACTCAGTCAAAAAATGGCTTACATCTAACCAACTCCTATTTAACCCTAAAAAAAACTACTACTCTTCCTCCCAAAATCTCTCCCAACACCTCAAATCTACCTTCTCTCTCACTTCCCTAAACAATATATCTATTAATGCTGAATCACACACAAAAATATTAGGAGTTACAGTAGACAACCAAATAAAATTCTAAATATCCAAAATTGCATCAAAAGACCCATCATTCTAGTGCTTTCAGCTGCTACAAAGTGAATGTACAGTTCTAAATGTGAATGAACTGATACATGCAAAAGGACTGTTGAAACTAGATGCCTTAAATATGCCTACTGTAAAAGCAAATGGACTGTTGTATCTAATTTACTGTTCTTAATGTGAATGAACTGATACATGCAAAAGGACTGCTGAAACTAGATGCTTTACATATACCTACTGTAAAAGCAAACGGACTGTTATATCTAGCTATTTTAAAAGTGCTTATCAACTGTTTTAAAGTGCAATAACTTGCTTAAAATGCTTGTACTGTTGCACGCTAAGGGACTGTCATATCTAGCTGCTTTAAAATCTAAGTACTGTAAAGCACAAACGGACTGTTTTTGTAGCTACTATACATGGTATTTAGCTGCCTTAAAGTGCATTAACTATTGGAAAGTGCATGTAGCTGTTATTAACTGCATTAACTGTTGAGGTAATGTAAAACTAATATGCTTTTCCATGCCCTAATCTTTCCCATATCCTCTTCTCCTTCCTAGGGACTGTAAACTCTCTTGTTCGCCCTACCCAGCCTGCCCCCCACCCTATTGAAAGGCTCGCCATGCTAGGGGACTACAAACTGCAAACAACCTAATAACACACAGTACAACTATTTAGTGTGTGTTACCTGCAAGGAAACAAGGTTATTAACTCTCCAATTCTTAATGCTGGTATAGCCTGCAGATTAAATTTGTAGAAAACCGCTCAGAGGGTCCGCAGTACTGGTAGAAAAATATGTTATTTTCCAAAGTATTCTTGTAACTAAGACAAAGGGTACTGTATAAAATATAAGGCCAAGGTTTCAGAAATCAGCCTATCTGTCCCTTGTAATACCTTACCATTGGCAAAACTTCTGAAAAACCATAATAGATTGGCTCTGCAGCCTTGTGGTCTGCTTGGGCCCCTTTCCGTTCGCCTTTGTTTGCTCGGCTCACTCTGCTCCCCTACCCTGCCCCCACTAACACTAGATTTTTTTCTAACCCCATATCACCTGACCACTCCCTACAGCCAATCATCTGCAATCCTCCCAAATCCCACCCCTGCTTAACTCTCATCCAATTAACACTATCATACAAATACAATATGACACAAACCATGCTCTTTTTCCTTACATCACTCCTACTAACCCTCACAACCCTAACCTATACCACATCCTCACACACATACATACCACTACCCCACACCACCTACCATACAACACATACCTTCGCACCTACAAAAACCCACATAAGCTTCCCTATATCCCCCTCTCTATTTGATAACAACAAAACAGTACTTATACACAAGTACTTCCCACTATCTCACACTAGAAAAATATCATGCAAACTACACATAGATATATTACAAGCAATCAGACCTCATCTATTATTAAAGAAATACCTCCTTACCTCTGGAGATATTCACCCAAATCCAAAGCCAAGCAGCATTATACCCCCAAACAAACACACAACAGACCTACTCATCATTAACCTTAACTCTCACAGTATATCAAATAAACTCCCTCACTTACACACATTCATAACCCACTACTCCCCTGACATTCTAACCATAACAGAGACCTGGCTAAAACCCAACACATAGAATGAGGAAATTCTCCCTCCAGGATATAATATCCTAAGACTAGATAGAACAGGAAAGAAGGGAGGGGGCGTTGAAATTGTCTATATAAATACACTTACGATGCAACCCCTACCAACTCCTCTACCTAAATTTAATATTGCTGAGATCATAGGCTTTATGCTACAACTAAACAAGAAAAAGAGTATCAATATTCTTTGTGCATATATCCCTCCAGGTAATAACTCTCCAATAATTGAGGAGATTCTTCAGTGGGTAAAAGACAACCTCCTACAAGAGACTATTCTACTAGAAGACCTAAACACTGATTGGCTAGCCTGTAATTCCAAAAAACCCACTATCTGCATCAACCTATATGGATTCTCTCAACTTATTCTAGAACCTACTAGAGTAGATAAGAATTCCCAAAAGAAATCTTTACTAGATTGGACATTAGTAAACTACCCAGAACAGAACTACCAAACAGGTTGTCTACCAGACAGCCTAAGTGACCACCTCCCAATATTCCTCCTACGTAAACATATTAACATACCCAAACCTACAGTCTTTAGACAAGTCAGAAATGATCGCAAGGTTAACCCTCTAGATCTCAACACTGCATTAAAAAAATATAACTGGGAACCACTACACAACCTTGATTTGGACCAAGCAGTGGACTATTTTAATACTACTTTCACAAAGGTCCTTGACCTAATAGCCCCTATAAGAAAAATTACAGCTAAACTCCGCTCAGCTCTATGGCTTATTAAGTCCACTAGAGCCCTATTACAATCCAGAGATAAGACATGGAAAACCTGGAAGAAAGACAACACTAGTCTTTCTAAACAAAACTATCAACACCTTAGGAACCAAGTTAAACAGCAAACAAAGCTTGATAAACAGAAATACTACCTAAGTATCCAAAACAAATACTCCAACAACCCTCAAAAATTCTGGCATGCAATTAACTCCCTACTAAAACCGGTAAAAATCACCACATCTGCTCCCACCTCAACCTCCACAAATACAGATACTGATATAGCCTCCAAATTCAACCAACATTTTACTGAATCCATTAATTCTCTATCTACTCAGCTATACAAAAATAACTACACACCCATGCCAACAGCCCCTAACAACTCTTCTCCCTTTACCTTCTCACCTGTACCAACCTCTACAATAACGAAACACCTCTTAAAACTGAAACCCAATACTCTCGCAGCAGATCGTTTACCAGCACATTTCCTAAAAATGGCTGCAGATGCCATATCTTACCCAGTCTCAATCCTTTTCAACCGCTCTATACAGAAATCATATATCCCTCGTCTGTGGAAAATCTCTTACATTATTCCCCTTCATAAGGGTGAAACCTCTTATGATTTCTCAAACTACCACCCCATTGCCATCCTGTCTCCTTTATCAAAGATACTAGAAAAATGCATACACTCTCAAATCATGCATTTCCTAAACTCAAACAATCTCATCTCCCCTACACAACATGGTTTCCGCTCATACCACAGCACAACCACTGCCCTTCTCTCCTTCACAAACCAGGTTAACCAGCATATGAATAATAACAGATTTCTATCTGCTATATTCTTTGATCTCTCCAAAGCATTTTACATGGTTTCTCACTCCATACTAATAGATACTCTAACCTCTTTAGCCTTCACCCCCAACACTATTGCTTGGCTTAAACATTACCTATCAGAATGACAACAAGCTGTCCAGTGACAAGGAGTTTTATCACCTCTACTCCCAACCACCACTGGTGTACCCCAAGGCTCCATATTAGGTCCACTAATCTTTTTTATCTTCACCAATAATCTACATGCCTCTACCCTGCAGGCCTCACTAATCCAGTATGCAGATAATTCCACCCTAATCTGCTCAGCCCCATCCCTTACCTCCCTACAGCACCTCGCCCAGGAATCTTTTGCCTCAGTAGAAAGGTGGATCACTAATATTCAACTCATCTTAAATCCTAACAAAACAAAACTACTTCTATTTACCCCAAACAAATCAAAAACCTTTCCACTCTCCTTCTCTACCTCCCTCAATAATGGTACTGCCATTTCACCCTCTCTCCACACCAAGCTCCTTGGCATCGAAATAGACAACAACCTCCACTTTGACATTCATATCTCTCAAACTATAAAAAGGTACACAAAAAAACGGGTTCCTTATACAGACAAAAGAACATTCCATCAGATCAGTCTAAGGTCACCCTAGCTCAAACCTACCTTCTTTCCACACTAATGTATGCAGCCCCAATTCTCACTTATGTTAGGAAATCTGACCTAGACAAACTTGAGTCCTGTTATAACAAAATTGCCAAATTTGCTAAAAATTCCCCGTTCAGAACCCATCACTGCATAACTTTTAGGCAACTTCAATGGCTTGAACTCCCACAGTCACTACTCTATCACCAACTTGTCATATCATACAATAACCTAAAACAACCTGACAGAATTCCCGCTCTAAGGCAATTACTGACTAACTACACTCCAAATTGTCCACTCTGCTCTGCCAGTAAATCACTCCTCACTATTACCTCAGCTAATAACACAGCCGGCAAAGCTCTCTTTTCACACATTATAGCAAAAACTTGGAATAATATCCCTACATCCGTGACTTCTGCATCAAATACCACTCAATTCAAAAACTCCCTTAAGGCCCATCTTACAAGTTCTTGGCTCTGCCCATGTATCACATAGTCCTAAAATCTGTTACCTCTACACCTTCTCTTTTCTCTCTTTGTACATGTCCCAGTAAACATGGTTCTTCCAAATGTTATCCCTTGAAAAACATGAACTTGTAATCTCTGTCTGTTTCTCACTGCAAACAGAATGTACATATGTAAATATTTTACGGATTTGAATTGTCTGTACTGTTTTTCACTTCTCACTAGATACTATAAGTATAACAAAATGCTTTTTTCTACATTTTGTATAATATTAATATTGCTGTAATGTGTTGTTTTTGATGTAAGTGGAGCTTTTCTCCCCTCCCCAGGCCTCCAATGAAAATGTACCTCGTCCAGTCAGACCATCCTGGTTAACAAAAAGTAAAATAAATAAATAAATAAATAAAAACTTGGTATGCTCTACAAAAATAAAACATTTCTCTCAAATGAAGCTAAACTCTCTCTTGCCAAAGCCTGCCTACTCCCTACCTTACTGTATGCTACCCCAATCCTTACTAATCTTCAAGCCAATCTCTTGTCCAAACTTGAACTAAGTCTCCAAGGCATAGAACAAACTGTCCCTTAGCTTAAGATCTATATCTAACCCAAACTGCTTCAAGAAAACTCTAAAAGAACACCTATTAAATTCCTGGACATGCTCTTGCTCTGATCCTACTTAATCTACCACTCCCCTTCTTTTTCTTAACCTCAGCATCTATTTCGTGTCTCTAAGTTAACCTCTATCACATATGCCAAAACTATAGGCTGTATTTTAACATATCTTGCCCATAATGGATATTGTATGTTACATATAATTTACAACAACTTTCTGATCCTAATTTCTTAGTGACTATATAATTGTAACTGATTGATTGTACCTGATAACTTTTGATCATATTTTGTAATTTTATTTTTTGTACCAATTAGATACTGTATATCATCTGTTTTGTTTATCTATTTTTGTCATACGTTATTATGTTTGTATCCTTTTGGAGCTTTTCTCCTCGGATCTCCGCTGAAAATGGGGACTGACCTGGTCAACAAATGTCAAATAAAAAATAATAAATTTGTCAAATGTTACACTTTCTAAGTGTTTGCCGACCACATTTCCTTCATTTATAAAACTCTAGGATTGTCTCTGCATTCAAAACCTAAGACTCATTCCACCAGAGCAATTGCTACCGTTACAGCATTTGTCGAAAGCATTCCTATTAGTGACATTTGTGCAGTAGTAACTTGACCAACAGTTGACACTTTTGTATATAATTACAAGTTGGATGTGCAGTCTAGAACTCGCGCACTCTTTTGCTCTGCCGTTCTTAGAAATGTCCTCCCATGAGACTACCCAGGTTTTTTTAGGAAGCTTGAGAATTTGCCCCATATGTTGAATCTGGCAACAATAGACTTCATCAGATACCAACGTAATGTACTTATCCATAATTATAGTTCCATGTTGTCTCATTTTGGTCCCTTTCAACTTCCATCCCTCTTTCCCCCTTCCAAATTTCCATTTAGAATCATCTAGTGCTTTAGCACACCTCGTTTGTGTTCAGATCACCTATCCAAGTGTAGCACTGGTTATTAGTTATTTCATTCCATGATGGTTTTTAGTAACAAGATAGTTTGTCTATGTAATTAGAATAGTCAGCAAACTCAGTTTAAGGTAAATCATACATGAGGAGGGAATTGTGGGTAGTGGAGGAGTCCATGCCTCTGATCTAAAGCTCTGGTAGAAGGAGCAGAGACTGGATTAGATCCAGCAACCCTCACATTGAATCAGATGAAAATGAGAATACGGATCTACTATTTTAAGTATATAACCTTTGTTTACAGTCCAGTGCTGCAGGCAGCTAACCACAATAGGCCCAGGAAATGTAAGCTTTGCCTGCAGGATGCAGTCTGTTTAGATATAGTTTTTGCAATAGAGTATGGGCCAGCATAGTTATCTGGATGTGGGGGATGTAAATGGAGAAACCCTGCACATAGTCATCCTACTTTGTGTAATTAGTAAGTTAATTTCATTTGAGTTTCAAATTCCCTGCCACTCAGCTGTCAGGCAAAATGATTGTGGAGTCAAGATTACACTAGACTTCATGGGGGTGGGGGTAAATGTTGCTGAGCTAGAGCTTTGTTTGGTTGCTCAAAACCCAGATAATTGCTACATAAGTGAAAAAGGTGCTGCCATAATAGAACACCTAAAAATTATATAGACTTTGCCTGTATAAAAGTGCACAGCTGGAGTTATATACTGTGAAAGAGACTGCCTGTGGTGTAATGCCATAAGCTGCATCAAGGATGGGACTTGATCATTCAGCGTAAAATATTGGTGTTCTGAATAGATAAGAATGTATCTGAAAAGATAGTAAAGCACATTGGTTTGTATCTGTGCAGGCTGAGTCATCAGAAGGATGGGAGATTTTAAGTGGTTGGATGTTATGGCAGGGTTTGGATTATCATACAGCTATACATCCAGGTTTACTGCTGTTGAACAGCTTGTGCAGCACACAGAGAGGATAACTGGCAGCAGCGAAGGAACAAAAATGTTAAAACAAAAATCTGTGGTTGTAACATGAATTTAAAATGCATGATTGTAGTAGGATGTTGTTTTTTTAATAGATTTGACGTTTACTGGCATATCTCTCCAATTTAATATATTAAGTAGTGACATATGTAATGGATTAGTACCACTAAATGAAGGCCATGGCACACATCTGCGATGAACGAACAAGAGGAAGCACGGGGGAGGGGGGTGTATAATTGTCTTGGCTTTCAGTAAGTATTTATAGGACAGTGAAATATAGGAAAACAGGTTGAAATAAAAATAGAAACAAAGATGAGAAAACTGGTAATATTTAATATGTAGACACTGGACTCTCAGAACTGAAGTTACATAAAAGAATGTAACTTTTAACAAGACTTTTTTGGGAAACCAGATGGCAAGAGAGGAAGGGTAATGAGAGCAAAAAAAAAGAAGTCAAGGGGGTAATACACAGAGTAGTAGTACCAAACTTACTTAAAGGAGAACCGCACCCACAGACTCAAAAAACGTTTATTTCATCATGGTTTAGTGTTTCCTACATTTTAACACCACTCTGGGACTATTTACAGGTTTTTAAATGTTTTTATATGTAATTTCTAAGTCTGAGCACATGGGGTCTGGCATCTTGAAGTAATTATGATTGTTTAGTTTGCATCTATGTATCCCACAATGCATTGCTCTTCTGTAAAAAGTTACATCAAGCTCCTGTCACTGCATTGATTTTACATGCTTACACTGCTGTCTTTCAGTCAGTTTTAAGTAACATTTCATGCCATTCAGTGACTACTTAAAACACAAACAGTGCAAATGCCACAGAACAGACTTTCAAAGTGCTTTTTACTGCTGCTTCTTTTTAGAATGGCTAAACTGCATTTTTTGTGAAGCCTGAATTATACTATTTTGACTCCTCTCCCATCCCCCCTTAGACGTAACCTCCATAGCTGTCAAAGTGCTAAGGATAATTTGAGCTGTTACCTGCTGTGATTGACAGCTCACAGCAGGAGACTTGACTCATGTACTGTTTCCTTGTTTTAGCCCTTACTTTCTGTATGGGTAGGGGAAGGACCAGGGATCTGTGACCTCACAGCATGGGTGGGTTTTTAGGACAGACATGGTGATGTCAGTTCGGGGAGGCAATTGGTCAGAAAACTACCTGTATTCAGTGGCCTTGATGACATCAGTGAATTGGAGACTGCAGCGAGGGCAGTATAAAAGTTTTTTAAAAGTGAAACCACCACAGTACAGTAAGGTACTGTTCTAGTGGAGAGAAACAGTCAATTTAAAATATTTTAAATGATTTGTTTATTCATAGCAGGGACAAAAAATAGGTTCATGGGTTCACAGGTAGGTGCTAGACTATCTGCCCGAAGGCATTTATAAGCCTAGACAGAATGTGTTGGCTTTCGCCTCCCCCTTAGATTAGTTCCCTGTGCCTCTGTCCAGCAGAGCTACTGAAGTGATCCCCGAGGTAAACTTTCTGTTTCCCATCCACTCGTCAAGATTTCCTTTGAAGAGTGTTGGCGAGGAGCTCTGCCTGATGTAGATTGGGATCTTGTTCCAAAGCATGGGAAGTCTCTGGGACAGGAATCTATCCCTCCAGCACGTCCTATTTATTGTTGTGGTGAGGTTTAGATCCCTAGAGCGTGTGGCTCGTGGGGATAAGATTTTCTTTAGGTGGAGCATGTCCATCAATTCTGGGTTGGACATGGCTTTGTATGTCAGGCAGAAATCACCTCTGAGTAGGTGGTATGCAACCGAGTACAGCTGTAATTTCTTCAGTCGAGCTGCATAGGGCATCTGTTTGAGGCCAGTGATCCTCTTGGTGAGGTACTTCTGTAGTCTTTCCAGCTGTTACATGTGTCTTCTAAGGTACATCCCAAATGGGGCGTTGTATTCTATGATGGGTCTAATGAGTGATGAGTAGAGGGGTACAATGACCTCTTTTGATCTGGATGCAAACCCTTTTTTGATTAGGTGGGCCATGTAGAAGGATTTTCTAACCACTTTGGCAATGTGATTATCAAAGTTAAGATTACTATCTACTTGGGTCCCCAGATCCCTTATTACGTCTTCTGTATTTAGGAGACTACCACCTGTGTGGTAGTTTGTGGGTACTTTGTTTTTTCCAAAGGGGATGACTATGTACTTTTTGGCATTTAGCTTCAGGCCATGATTTTGACACCAGGTATCTGTCTCAGTGAGACCCTTTTGGAGGATGTCTGTGTCAGCCGGAGAGTCAATTATAGCCCCTAGTTTGCAGTCGTCAGAAAACTTGGTCAGCTATAGTCCTCCTGTGCTTGCCTGTACTTCTGAGAAGTATATGGCAAACAGGAGGGGTCCTAGACTGAGCCCTGGGGAACTCCACTTGTAACCGATTTAGAGTCGGACCTAGCTCCCACAACTCTCACCATGTGGGTTCTGTCCGTGAGCCAGTTGGCAACCCATCTTGTGACGTAGGGGTTTATGTTCAGGCTGGTGAGCTTGTCTATAATACCAGAATGGGGAATGGTGTTGAAGGCCTTTATGAGGTCTAGGTAGGCTGTGTGTACCACCTTTCCCTCATCTATAGCCTTGGTAACTGTCTCAAAGAAGTCCACCAGGTTCAGGAGGCATGATCTGCCCTTAACAAAGCCGAACTGGGTAGGGTCTAGTGTTTGGAGGTTCCCAATGTCTCTGTTAATGAGTTCCATGATGATTGCACTCCATAGCCTTGCAGACCAAGCTAGTCAGGCTTATGGGGCGATAGTTCCCTTGGTCTGCTGTGGCTCCACCTTTGTGGAGCGGAATAATTGCTGCTGTGCACCACTCTATGGGTACGTAGCCTGTGGAGAGGCTGAGTTTGAACAGTGTGTTTAGGTGAGGGGTTAGTTTGTCTTTGAGCTTGTGTAGGATGCAGCCTGGGACACCATCTGGTCCCATTGATGCTGTGTTTTTGGCTTTGGAGAGGGCTGTTTTAACCTGAGTGTCTGTGATTTCAGGGACTCTACATTCTTCTGCTATGGTTATGGGCCCTCTTGGGGGTGAGAGGGTGGTGAAGATTGCTCTGAACCTGTCTGCCAGGATGTTGGCGATATTGGTAGGTTCAGTGTATTTTGTGCCATTCTGCACTAACTCCGAGCAGATCTGAGCATTGCCACTTAGATTCTTGACATAGCTAAAGAATGCCTTGTGGTTGTCTTTGGAGTCCTTGGCAATTTTTCTTTCAAAGCTCGCCTTGGATGATTTTATAAGGGATCGTAGTTTTGTGCTGATACTGATCAGGGATGTCTTCCCTTCTTGGAATTTTACTCTTTTCTGTACTAGTTTCCGCCTTCTATTGTATAGCTTGTTTATGGCAGGAGTCCACCAGACTGGTTTCCTTTTCTTGGAGGAGTGAGTCTTGGTTTTGCTTGGGATGGCATGATCCATGCATTCTTGTAGGTGCCCGTAGAATGCATTAGTAAAGATTTTTGCAGCTTGGACAGCATTATCCTTCAGCATGGGGGCTTTGAAACTTTCCACCTTGGTCTTAAGTAACATGAAGTTTGCTTTTGAAAAGTTTTTTACGGTGTTTTTCTTGTCCGGGGGTGGGGGCGGAATGTGGATATCCAAAGTGATTTGTTTATGGTCAGATCTAACCAGTGAGGGGTTGATCTCTGGTGTGGAACACCGGCCGCCCATGTTGGTGATGACCAGGTCCAATATGTTGTCACCTCTGGTGGGAGTGTTGACCAGTTGAACCAGGGCATTTGAGTTTATAAATTCTAGGAAATTTTGGGCAAGGGAGTTAGTACTTGAGTAGTTCTCCCAGTTAATGTTTGGATAATTTAAATCACCCAATATTAGGGTGTTTGTTAGGACCTTTACGTTTCCAGGAACGTGGAATGGGGGTCCTGGGACATGATGGGTGATCTGTAGCAAGCTACAATTTGAATTGCAGTTTTTCCCATTGTTAGTTGCACATGGATGATCTCTGAAGCATCATGCTGTGCCACTAACCTGGAGGTGTGGGTATCCTTGATGAATATGGATACGCCCCCGCCTTTTGTATTTCGGTTTGGGTTCTGTGGCTGAAATGTATGGTATGAGTTGTAGCCTGGTAGTGCTGGGGTGCTCTCTGGAGCCTTAAACCAGGTTTCTGTTACTGCACATATATCAATTTTCTCCATACTGAGGAGTGCCTCGAGTGCATGCATTTTGAGGTTCAGACTTCTGGCATTGAGTAGCACTACCCTCAGTTTTTTGTTACTTGTGCTATTTACAGCGGTAGGTTTGTCTTTTGAGCCTTGCCTAAAAAAGGCACTATGGGGGTGGCAAGAGCCTTGGCCAGTATTTGAAAGCCTAAGGGTGACAGGTGAAAGCGGTCTCTAGTGAAGCAGAGTGGCTTATTGAGCATGTCATCCCAGGCAGACAGACACTGGATCCCCTTTGAATGACACCGGAAACTTACCCAATTGTTGAAATTGAGAATTTTTTCTTTATACCATGGTATCATTCTTGGTAAGGGTAGGATGCTACTCAGGGTCAGGGTCATACCGGCCTGGGCTACGTGATCAGAGAGCTCTTCCATGTCTCTTTTCATGTAGTCCAGAGAGGTACGGCTCAGGTCATTCACACCAACATGGACAATGACAGAGTCATATTTGTACTTGTTCTGTAGTGACCTGAGTGCTTGTGTTATGTGGCGGATCCTGGCGCTCGACAGGCAGATAACAGTAACCTTCTCCTTATTCAACCTAGTGAGTGGGACGTCAGTGTGCCTGACTATAGAGTCACCTATTACTAGTATGTTGGGTATGTTATTTTGCCTTAAGGGCTGTGATTGCATGGCAGACTGGTTTTGTGAAGTATGTGTTGCATGGTTTGTGTTGTGGAGTGGAGGTTGCTTGGATGTTTGCTTTGGAGGTCTCTGTTGGTTTTGCAGATTTTTATTTAGAACCTCCGAGTATGCTTTCATGTATTTATGTGTGTTTTTTTCCAGTGCTGCTTTAATGGGTTTATGTGAGACTGGTGGTGTGATGCAAGTACTTCCCTTCTCCTCTTGACTGTTTGATCCAGTCTTGTGTTGAGAGAGCTTAGCCTCCAGTTAGGCTGTATAATTGCATCTCTCACAAGTATTAGTGTTTGGTGGTAGAAGGAGGGGGTTGTCTGTGTACATGAGGCAGTTGTAACATTGCCTCAAAATGCCCAGATTCACCACTTGGACTGGAGAGTACACTTGAAACTGCCCTTTGGACATGCCTGGATAGGTACAGTGAACTGTTTTACTGGATGGTTGGTAAGATCGAATAGAGAGCCTTGTCCTTCTGTACAGTACTGCAGGGTCTAGTGCTATGGTTTATAAGTGCTTGCTATAAGTTTTGAGTAAGTACCAGGCTGAGAAATGAGTGGCTTGAGTGCTTAAGTTGAAAGTTTGTCTAGTTCAAAGGGAAAAGTTGAACAGGAGACTATCTGGAGCCGGGAATAGTTTTACCCTAGCTAACCGGTGCTGCCTGGCATGCAAAACCGGGCAAATATGGTATTTATAGCAGGGAAATGAAAGAGATAGAAATTAGCCCAAAATGGCCAATAAACTACTAATTTCTGGGCTGAAACCACTCCTCCAGGGACAGACAGGCTGCTCAAAGCTCCCCTCTCTCACAGGTGAGTAGAGAACTTCCTTCTATCCAAGTGAGGTATGGGCAAACACAGAGATTTGTAACACAGCCCTGAATTCAGCTCTAACCTGAAAACTGGACTATACTAGCTTAGAAAGGTGGGAAACAAGTATATATATATATATATATATATATATATATATATATATATATATATATATATTTTTTTTTTAAGAAAATAAAGCAGATACACTCAAAAAACACTTTAAATGCACAGAAAAGGATACTTATTGTTATATATCGCAGATCAGAGTTGTCAATGCCACTAGTAATAAAGTAGGAAGAAACACAAATACAGTAAAAGCAGATGAATAAAGTACAATTATATATATATATATATATATATATATATATATATATATATATATATAAAACAATAGAAAATGAACAAACTGATTTAAACAAGTTACCCAATTAACCAGAAAAAAGCTCATAACTGAGCCCCGTTCCAGCAGCCTTCAATCAGATAAGTTCTAACTGCACACCCCTGCTTACTAGGGTGCAGGGGAACCTTCTCCAAAAAAGATGGCCTGGATCAGTGCTCAAGTTATACAAACAAAGCTAGATTCAGCAGGCCAGAATCTGGTCTATGCTACAGCAACAAGCCGCACCAATTTCAGAAAGAAACAGTTCAAATAAACAGGCACAATAAGCCTGTGACCAGATATTCCCAGCTCAGAAGGATAGATTCCAGCTTCTCCTCCCACAAGTGTGCAGACCACAAACAGGAAGAAAAAGGACAGAGACATTGAGTATTTAATAATAGAATCCTGTTGTTGTCCTTTAATGTGTTGAAATGAAACACACAAAAGGAGTACTCAAATACACAGGACATGAGAGGATAAGGCTTGCTAGTAGTCATGTGAGAGGAGAATGGCATGAAATAAGTTGTGTGGAGAAACAGGGTGACTTAGTGACTTGGTTCACAGGAGGTAAGTGGAAATAAGAGTCATGTAGACATTAAAGAAAGTACACTGCAGAAGAGGAAACATGCAGGACATGTATTCAATGGCAATGGAAAGATACAGGGGAGGGACAAACAGCAAAATGGATGAAAAGGACATGTCTGTGACATGGAGAGGATAAGAAAAAACAAATGGTGAATAAGAATGAGGGAAGCCAAAGAGGAGGTGTTGAAGAGGTGTGCTGACCCTAGGCTATGTAAACAACTGCTGGATGAAAATAGAATGAAGGTAGAACATAGTTGCTAGAAAGCACTGAGTCAGTAGGACTACAATAAGGGAAGTTGTATGTGTATATAATCACATAGTTAAGGGGGAAGAAGAGTATCAAGGGCTGTTAAGTTACAAAACAGAGCACAAGTTAAAGCTGAAGTTAAAATTCAAATAAAAGATAGGGTCAGAGCAATATTGACTGAGCAAAAAATTCAGTGTGGTGCAGAAGCAACTAAAAGTACCTCATGGAGAAATGAGGGAGAGAGGAGTAGCAGTATTACTGCAAAGGGGAACTTATTTGAATTGGAAGAAAAGAATAGGGGATACTAGGGTAATGTACACAAGAATAAAGTGGGGAGTTCAGTGAGGGAAAAATGACAGTAGTAGTAGTACATTTTCAACCAAAACAGATCAATGAAAGGAATATACTAGCTAAAATAACAGTATTTCAGGAAGGCTTTTGCTTTGTGATTGGAGACTGAAATGTAGTAAGCAGAGAGTATGTAGATAGAGGACCTAGAAAGACAAGTACAAAAAGAGGGAACATTTCTGAAGAATTATTTGAAGACAATTGGATGGACTGATGCAAGGATGATGATGGAAGAAAAGAACTGGAGGGTTAGGGGTATATATTTTATTTTGACAGTTAAAATGTTTGGTCTAGACTGGACAGAGGATATAAATAAGGAATACAGAAATAGAATGGAAAAAGTGGAATGCAAACTACTGACTATCACATCATGCTGTGATAGACATAACTCTTAGAATGCAGAAGACAAGACTCTACCAACTCACTGGAAATTCCCAGGTTATCTGTTGAAGATGGAGGAAGCGGACTGGGTAAGGAGGGAAATGATGTGGCTGGCACATGGTAAAGAAGAATGGACACTTGGGAAGTGGGAAAACTACAAAAGAGAATTAAAAATATGATGAATTAAAAGGATAATCAGAAAGTCAGTGCTGGATGAACTAAGGGCTACAGAACAGAAGGAAAGAAAGGGAGGTGCAGAGGAGAGTACAAGGCTAGGGGAATGAGAAGGTGTTTGAGTAGAACAGGAATGGAAAGGTATAGTTCTCTTATTCACCACTGGTAACAAAAAAAAGCATTGCCATCAAGACTAAGGCAGAGAGAGGTAGAAAGGGGTCTGCTTGGAATAATGTGAGAAGGGGAGAGCAGAAGGAGAAACACCACGGAGGAGATATTGGGGGAGTTCCGGAGATACTATGGAAACTTTATAGGAGGAAAATGTGGTGGCAACTGAAATATGGAAATAGACGAATCCACTGAATTTAGCAAGACAAAGAATGCATGAGCCAGTGAAACAAATACATGAAGAAATGAAAGCAATGACTTGAAAAGGAGGAAAACACCAGGGACAGATGTATTACTCATGCAGGTATGGGAAATGGAGAAGGAAAAACATGAGTATGGGTTGAGCTCAACAAAATTTTAGATGAGGCACTGCTTAGCTGGGAGGAAGAAGCAATGATCCATAAGGAGGGCAACAAGCCACTGTATTCATCCTCATGCAAACCAGACTCAGTATTGAATCAGTATTATAAATGCTTTATTGTTGCAGATTGGCAAAGACAATGCCTGACATACTACACAAAGGCCAGACTGGATGGGGGAAGATGTGATAAAGTTTATGCATAAGGTGCAAGAGGGGGGCTACCGATACTGCTAGATGTCAAAAAGGCATTCATCAGTGTGCAGTGGAAATATCCATTTGCACTAATGAAAAATATGGGTTTCCAGATGAATGGATAATAATGTTTAAAAATGATGTATAAAGGGGCAACACCAAGATTATTCGAGGAAATTAAATTTGAGAGGGGGCTAGGCAGGGGTAACCCCTCTCTCTCCTCTGTTTGCCATATACTTGGAACCATTGGACATAGCTGTTAGGAAGGCAGATACAAGGCAATATCACTGGGGCACCAGGCAGTGTAAGGTGGTTATTTGCAGATGTCCTAATAACACTTGATAACCCAAGCCAGGATAAAAGAGCTATGGGAAATAAGTAGCTTTAGTAAACTGGTGGGGTATAAAATGAACCTTGATAAGAAGCAAGCTATAGCCATAAATGTCTTGAAGAAAAATCAGGGTAGGGCTAAGAAGTATTAACTGCTGTTTTTACAATAAGGAATCCTTCATGTTGAGATAACAGTTGGTGTTTCACTCTTCCAGCTAGCACACTAAATTTTGTCACTAGTTGACTGGAGTGCACGTTTTGACTTATTCACTTATGGGTTCATAGGTAAATACTAGGCTTAGCTGTACATGCAGATCATTGTATGCCTAACCAATTTCCTTTCAAAGGTGAGACTCAAACCCTGTACATTGTCTGTGAGGTAAAACCCCTTAACTGTTATGTCAACCCCAACCCTAAAGGCTTCTTTGCCGAAACCTGTGCATGAACTGGAGCCTTTAGATCTGCAGTCTAACACTTTCTCAAATGAGCTATTTTGGTTGGTTCAAAAAAGTTTTTGGCAGGAATAGCTTAAATATTTGGGGTTATGGTTAAAAAGGAACCATGGAGAAGTCTTACAGGGTGACCTATGAAAAGGCACTCACAGTGGTAAGGAAACAAATAGAAGAATCGAAACAGCCCCATTGATACAGATCAAAAAGTGCAAGTACACCTGCCCCAAATTTTACATCTGCACAAATTCTTTGGGACATACTAAATGAAGTTTCAATAAGATTAACTCCAGAGTTTTTTTCTGGAAAGGTGGCAAGCCACATGTCTCATGGAAAAAGGATGGCTGCTGAAAGGTGGTTTAGGAGCACCAGAGATAGGGGATTACCTAAAGATGTCAAGTAGCTAACACATTAATTGTTGGTGATCTGGGAGGTAATGAAGCAGTTAACAGAGGGGGGAGGAGTTTTTGGAAATTAATGCTCAAGTGCTCGAGTTCAGTTGCCTACCTTAAAGGAGATACAGAAAAACATTTTTTTTCATCAGGCACTTATAGAGAGATGGGATATTACCAACAGGGGGTGCAAGACTGGATAGAGAGAAATGTACTCTTATGGAGGTGGAAGAAAACTGTGGTAAGGCATTTGGAGCAAGTGTTAAATGTGACTCGAAATGGGATAAGTTTCAGGAACAATATGCATTACCAAGAGAGATGGAACTGTTGTATCAAGGGATACTGAGTAGTAGATTGAGGAGAAAAATAAGAACAACTAAAAACGGAATCCCTTAAAATATTGAGAGAGTTTAACAGAGGAGACTGGAAGGAAGAAGTATGAAGTGACTAGTATCAAGGGGGAATGGAGGTGATAAAGTTAAAGGAAAGAATTACAATAGAGAAAATGAGACAAGTTGGGAAAAGGAGTTACAGGAGGAGATACCAACTCCAGTTTGGGGGGGGGGATAATTAAGTTACACAGATACGTAACAAAGGCGAGAAGGTCAAATGTTTGCCTGGCAATGTTTGAAAAAAATTCTGTATATCATCCTGGCTGAACAGGATGTTGCCAGCTGCAAGAGGGGAAAGTTGGAGGTTTAAGAAGGGAAAAATGGGAAAATGGTTATATATAGTCTGAGAATATGAGAAGCTAGATCCAATTGACTTTAACAGTTCGTTAGCTGTCATCTAGAGGGAAACTGTAGTAGCCCTCCAACATTGGGAAAGTGCAAAATAGTAATGCCGGTAAGTAGGAAGGAGAAGGAAGTTAAATCTATAGGAGCGATTAGGACATAGAGGAAGAAGGTGGAACAGATGGGAAAAGGTTGAAGAGAGAGAGACTGGATAAAATAAAGAAAAATAGATGCCAAGGCACATGATAAGTCAAAAGTGAGGTTTGAAAACAGGAGACAAACCCCTCTTAAGGCAAAGGTGTCAATTTCATATTTTAACAACTGTAAATTATGTAAAATAAACCAGTATAAAGACAACATTTTACTCCACCGGGAATAGACTAAACATAAATGCAAGTAAAAGGGGTAAAGAAGGAAAGTTAGTGGGGGAAATGAGCGAGTCACCAATGGAGGGAATGACAGTACCATTCATGAGATAATTTGCCATTGTAAGAAGTTTCAGCAAAGTTCTGACTAGGTTCCTGATAATCTGCAAATTGAAAGTGCTCAGTTTTTCAGTAGCTCTGCCAGTGCTTTCCCATAGGCTCATATTGTTGCCCCAGATCTCAAGGACTCTTACCTCCATATTTTTATAGCAAAGTGTCAGAAGGACATAGCTGTTGCAGGGCAAGTGGGAACTATTTTCAATTCTGTGAATTGTCCTTCGGCTCATCTTCTGCACCCAGTGTGTTCACAAAATACCTAGCACCAGTAGCTCCCCACTGCAGGCTAAGGGCATGCAGATCGCCTTCTGTCTAGATGCTGCCTAAGCAAGGCATTGTCTGTAAAAGAGAGAAACGCTTCTTTTCATTTGAAAATAAGCCTGAACTTGAAGTCCATCCTGACTCCCTCACACACTAGTGTTTTTAGGGCCACTAAACATGGAAAAACAGATGTCCTTTCTCTCCCAAGAAAAAAGTTCTGTTCCTGACCCAGTATTTTCAGTCATTAGCCTATCAGGTTACTGTAACAGCGTGAGAAATCCTCAGGGTTTGGGTGTACATGGCATCCTGCAATTCTGATGATTCTGCTTGCAAAACTGCACACAGAAATACTTTTGCTGCTTTCACAGGAGGTGGTGCAGAAGGGTTACAGATGGCACTGGATAAAAAAGCCTTCTTTCAGGATACCTTCCGAATCAGACTTTTTCACTTAGGTTCTTCAGTCTTTACACACCAAAGGTGTCCTAGAACCATTGCCCATAGGTTAAAGGGGCAAAGGCTTCCACTCTGAAATATTTCTGGTACCAAAGAAAGATGTTTCTAAATGTGTGAAAGATCCAAAGTTCATAATATTTTCATTACAGAACCTGTTACACCTCATTCCTCCCATGAGTTACTTGGTAATCCTGTACTTAAAAAGATGCTTGTTACCACATTCCCATAGCCATAGGCTTCAGGAAATTTCTAGGGTTTGCTGTATTTGGGTCACAGTATGAGTTTTCTGCATTGTAATTTGGTTTATCTGCAGTTCTAAAGGTACTCACACAATGCCTTGCCCCAGTTGCAACTTATTGCAAATTGAATGGCATTCACATATTTCCTTATTTAGATTACTTCTTATCTTTGTAGAGTCTTTATCTAGATGTCTTCCTTCACTGGTTCAATCTCTCCAGATTTTCTGGGTTTCTAATACCGTGACTGGAATGGACCCCATTCATACATCAGTGTATGATTAAAGTTCATGAAATTAGCATTGTTTCAATCTTTCATGTTAGCCAGAAGAGCTCTTTACAGCACTTGAATGTGCCCAGAATTAATTCTTTCTTATATGGACTTACATGTATTGGTAGCATATCTAAATACACCTGTAGAGTCTTTTTATGAGACCCATTGCTCCTACTACTATTGTAACTGGATATCTTTCTTTCACATTACTGCTGTTTCTACCTGCAAATCATGATATTTTATGACTGTGTTTCTCTGTGTAAGACACTGTAATTGCTAGGTATAACAATTTAGTAATCAATTCTAGTTTTGTCTTTTTTTTCATGGAGTACTATATCTGGTTTTCTCTCTGTTTTTTGAATTGTTAGTAATGGGTGATCCCACGTGATATACACTTCATCATTCTATATAATACTTTGTGCTTCGTGTTTCTAGTGCTTCTCAGCTACTTCTATATTGTACTTTTTGTACAATCCACAATGTAACAGTCTTGCCAAATCATTGTGCCTTTCAGTGTACAGGCCCTCTGCCATGAGTGTTTCACACCCAGCAATAAGGTATGCAACTGTTTCCAGTTCTCTTTTACAGAATCCTCATTTGTCTATTTCTGCCACATGTTCAATGGACTTTATAAACCACTGTGTGCATAATCCGTTGTCCGCTATTATCAACCTTTCATCCTTTGGTTTCAACTCACCTATCCTTAACCATTTCTGCATCAAATCCTGAGGTTGTTCCAGGAGATGTCTATACTTGCCACTATGTTTATGGCTTTTCAATATTCTTTTCTTTCTCATCTGATCCTTCTCCTTATGCTCTTTCGCCACATTCAGTTGCTGTCTGATTTTTGTCTTCTGGTTTGATTCCGTTCCCATTTGGCACCTGAATGCTTCTGCCAAATTAAACACAGAGGTGATGTTACACCTGTTGTCTTCGTGTTTTAAAACTTTCACTGTTTGGAACTGATGAGGTTAGCAAATATGTATGCAGTCCCACGACTGCAGATCTATGCATGCAATCAATTTTGAGGAGGCCTATGACCTCCTTCAGAGAAAGTGATATATAATCTTAAGTATATACTGAAACTTCATTTAATAAGTGTGAAGCATTTCTCTAGTCTTTCTGTCCATCTGATCCAGTACCTTTTGGGACCAGTCAATCACACCAAAACTGTAAGTTAAAACTGGAAGAGCAAATTTGTTTATAGCTTGGACTTTATTCCTAGATGTCAGGGCTGTTTTCACTATTAGTTTTATTCTTCTGAAATATCCCTTACTGAGTTTTATTCACATTTGGTCATGTTTTATTGCCAATCCTTCATCAGTTGCAAAGTATTTATACACTCCTTCCTGCTCAAGTTCCTTTATATCACATTCCTGCCCTTATTTGATATTTTTGTGGTACTGCAACTTTCCTGCTTTAAACATTGGTTTTGTACATTTATCAAGACAGAATGTCATTTTTTATCATCTGAGAAAGTTTTAACCACTTGCACTTATTCTTTCAACTTCTCATTTGATTAGTTGTATAATTTTAAGTTGTCCACAAAAAGTAGATGAGAAATCCTTACTCAAGTTTTGTTTTCTGGAAGTCAAAGTATAACCAAGACTTAATCTGTTAATTAAACAGTTTAGTGGGTTAAAGGCAAGGCAAAACAGCAGCAGTGACAAAGAATCACCCTGGAATATCCCCCTTTGAATTTTTATCCCTGGGATAATAATCTGCCCTTTGTTATGGTTTAATTGCAAAGGAGTTTGTCACTGTTTCTTGGTCACTGTAATGTAATTGATCAGTGTTGGGTGTCTTGTATACCTGTAAGCACTCCTTTGTCCGTGAATTTGGGATGCCATCAAATGCTTTTTTGTATTCTATCCATGCCATACTTAGATTTTTCCCTTTTTTACGATTTTTCCCTTTTTTACAATTCTCCACTATGACTTTATTTAGCAGCAAATGATCCTTTCTTCCATATGACTTTCTTTTAAGTGACCACAACATAATATACTTTATACGTAGTAGAACAAACATATGCAAAACCACTAACTATATATCTACTAGAAACACAAAAAAATTCTCTCCTGAGGTCCTCAACACTTTACTCTGTAACTGTGACTGGACCCCCCCTAAAAACCCTCCCACTTGACCAGGCTGTAGCATATTTCAACAAAACATTTCTACAACACCTAGACACTGTCGCTCCATTGCGCAAAATCAAGGTTAGAACCTCTACAAACTCCTGGCTCAGTAAATAAATCAAACAAATCCAGAGGCACTGCCTGGCTTTAGTATCAAAAAAACAAAGAAGCACAAAGCCTAATTAAGTATCAAGAACTACGCAACCGTGCAAAAAAATACATTAGGCTGGACAAAAAAATCCTACTACACAACATTACAAACTAAATACCACTACAACCCCAAAAAATCCACCCAAAAGGCTATCCCCAAACCAACCACCCTTGACACTAAAGTTCCCATCGTAACACAGTTCAACTCCCACTTTGTGAACTCAATTCTAGCCTTAGTATCACAGGACAGTTCCTTCCTCACTATCCCCCCAACACAAATAACACTAATACAAGCTTTACCCTCAGAACAGTTTCCACCACTTCAATCAAAAGCATGCTCTCCAAACTAAAAACCTCATCAACAGCAGCAAACCTACTCCCCAGCTATTTCTTGAAACTTACAGCAGATGCTATTGCTATCCCAGTCTCCACTCTCATAAACAGATCAGTTGTTGAAAACTATGTGCCCAAACTCTGGAAAATATCCTATGTTACACCCATACATAAAGGCGGGACCTCCACTGAACTTAATAACTACAGATCCATTGCTTTACTCTCCTCCGTGGTCAAAATACTAGAAAAATACATCCATACCCAGATGCTAAAATATCTCCTAGACAGCAACATCCTGTCACCTACTCATCATGGTTTCAGACCTGCCCATAGTACCACTACAGCCCTCCTCTGCTTCATAGACACAGTAAACCATCTCAAAAATGAAGGCCTGCAGGTGTCAACTCTTTTTTTGGATATGTCCAAAGCATTTGACACAGTCTCACACCAAATCCTGCTAAACAAACTAAACCAATATCACCTATCAAATTCCACTCTTACCTGGTTCCAAAGCTACTTAACTGACAGGTACCAAGCTGTGAAATGGGAAATTTCAATCTCTCCTTAGCTGCCCATAACTATAGGAGTCCCACAGGGTTCTATCTTAGGACCACTACTATTCACAATCTTTACAAATGACCTCCATACCTCCACACAGCATGCATCTATCATTCAGTATGCAGATGACACTACCTTAATCTGTGCTGCACAAAACATTCCCACCCTCCTGCAAACAACTCATCTAGCATTCTCTGACATTGAAAACTACCTTACCAAAGCCCAACTTATCCTCAGTCCAAAGAAAACTCAGCTTATGATTATAACCAGTTCTAACAAAAACACTGATAACAGTCAATTCACTACCTACTCCACAAATGCTACTCCAATCACTCCAGTGGCACAGGCTAAGCTATTGGGAATAACCATAGACTCCCACCTAAAATTTGATAGTCATCTCAACTTAACTATTAAAAAAGTACATGCCAAACTGGGATCACTCTACCGTATCAAACAATTTCTTACCAACAACACAAGATCAGCCATTTCTCGCTCACAACTTCTATCCACCCTACTCTATGCATCTCCCATTCTGACTAATCTCAACAAAACTGAACTAAGCAAAATGGAAGCCTGCTATAACAGAATAGCCCGCTTTGCTGCAAATTGCTCATATAGAACTCATCACTATACTGCTTTGAGACAGCTCCACTGGCTGAAACTGCCAACCTCCTGACCTACAATCAGCTCTGCCTCTGTCATTTGATCTATTACCTCCCCAATAAATGTCCTGCCCTCAAAAACCTAGTACAACATCACTCAGCCAAAAGGCCTCTTAGATCATCAAGCAAACTACTACTAGAAGTCACCAACAGCTACAATAGCTTTGGAGATGCACTATATAGTAGTTCAGTGGCTAAAAAATGGAACTCTGTCCCTACTAGCATACAAAACACATAATCCAAAGCCTCCTTTAAAGACCTCATCAGGCAACATCTCAAGCAAAGTTGGCAGTGCCATGACTGCTCCCCAGGCTAGTGAAAGCGGATAAGGTACATATACTAAATCTAGAGTACTTGATAATAGTTTTCAATCTTACTCACAAGCACTGGCTAATCTACAGTGTATTTACTGCACCTGTGTACTATGTATGTATTCTACCTATGTTCCAAATGTCAGCTGTACACCACAAATCTATTAATTACCTTTATTTTTAAATTAATATATTTTTGTTTGTTCTCTCCACTGAAACTATTGATGTGCTGCATACCACTGTAAAAACATGTCTTTTGTAATTTGTGTGTATACTGATCATGTCTAAATAACTAAATGTATCTGGAATTTTTCTATGTGGAGCTTTTCTCCCCGGGCCTCTGCTGAAAAAGGGCCTTTTCGGCTCAGTCAGACACCCCCCGGTTAACAAATGTAAAATAATAATAATAATTTTGTTACCCATTTGTTCTATTACCACAACTGAGTTTTCTTCTAAATGACTAAACTTTGTCAGCGTCATTTCCAGTATATAGTTTGTACGTCAGATGGCAAGTTATTGGTCTATACTTTTTAGAATAGCTTACAGGTTCACTCCAGAGTATCGTTTTTCCTAATGTTAACACGGCTGGTGTCTGTTAGTGATGCACATATAAGTAGTTCTTACTCAAGGATAAATCTTCATGTAAAGATGTTAATACTTTTAATCAGAAGTTAGGTACTGCATTTGAGCTTGTGGTTTTCCAGTTAAAGGCTTTCCTTAATTGTGTTTCAATTTCTCTGGCCTTTAATTCATCCCGTTTCATATCCTGTACATTTGAACTTCTTACTGTTTTTTTCGCTGCAACTATCCATTCAGCATCATTGTTATGCTCCACAGGGTCTTCACAGATATTTTTCCAAAATGTGTCTATTTCTTCTTGTGTGTGTGTGTGTGTGTGTGTCATACCATTTTGAGGCCTGTTCCACCCCATTAGACTACTTTACAGGGCATGTAGCTGTCATCCACCTTAGATGCACCATTGTACACTCTCCAGGCATATAAACTCTGTGGCGCACGCAATAAGCATGTAGCACTGTAGTACATAATCTCAATATTGGCAAGTCTGTATGTGTGTGTGTGTGTGTGTGTGTGTGTGTGTGTGTGTGTGTGTGTGTGATGTTTCTATTCCTTTTGCTTTGTTTCCCAATTCTCAAAAAACTTTTTGGGTCATCAATAAATTGCTTATTTTCTACTTTTTGTTTATAGTTACCTGCATATTTTCTAAGTTTTTCTGCCTGTACTGATATTTTCAGTTTATTATTTGCAGTAGTGTATGATAGATGTTGGTCTGTTCTTATACTTATCTTTTCTTTTACCACCTCTAAGTATCTTTATGTTACCTTTTCTATACTATTCTAAAAATGACAGTTCTTGTCTTAATTGTTTTATAGTTTTATTTATTCAATGTCTCTATGATAGCATTTAATTTCTTCCCTTTGCTTCCCTTATTGCTGTGTTTTTGTGGTAAGACATTCTTTGTTGTTACTTTAGCTGTACAGTAATAATCCTACTTACTTCTGTTGCATCATGTGTTTCTGTTAATAGTCTTGACTACTGTGTTCATCTGTTTTATCCGACTTCTAACATTTGCGGTCTTATTTACTTTCTGTAATCTATTTCTTTAAACTATCTTAATATATCTATCCATCTCAATTAAATCAAGCAACTCTTCCCTTAGATCATTTTCTTTTAAATGGAGAGCACTTTTTTTTTTTTGCTGGGGCTGTGTATTTCTACAAACCATTGATCAATATGGGCTGTTAGATGAGTACTGAAAAATCCTGCTCGACTCTATTTCACAAGTATTGTGTTTCTGTGATGCCTTATAGATTTGTATCTTCAAAAAGCCTTTAACACAAGAGAAGATTAATTTTTATGAGGAATTTTTCCAGAGCTTCTTAAATCAATCTCAGACTTTTGCAAGATAATTTCTCAGAATCCTTGGATTCAAGGCTTCTGTAATTCTCATGATAGCTCTAGTCAGATTAAACATGAGAAAGATAAAATGGTTTCTAAAAAATACCCAGCCACAGCCTTTGCATTCTTTGAAGCTTGAAATTCCAGTTTTGGCCTTTATGAAAAAGTAACTGCTTTGGTGGAGACAAAATTAATTGAACTTAGGTCTCCTCTTCACTCCTCAGATCCCAATTTAGTCTGTCACCACACGCACGTCAAATTTTGCTTGGAGAGCAGTTTCCAGAGGAGAGAAAAGTGCAAGGCCAGTGGGATACTTCAGATAGACCAAAGCACATCAAGTTAAATGGGATGTTACCTATTGTCTTGAAGTGTCTCCATCACATTTTGTCCTCAGGAGCTCTTCATATAATTGTAGACAATACCGCAGTTGTGATATGTAAACAAGCAGGAGGTATGAGGTTGTACCCCCTATGCAGCCTGGCAATGATGGCTTAGGAGTTGGCTCTTCCAACATTCCTTAAACCTCCAAACATCTTATACTCCTTCAGAGTAAATCATAGTGGCAGACAAGTTGAGCAAGAACCGACTGCCACAAATGGAAACTGAATGAGGGTGGCTTCCAGGAACTGATCCAGCTATGCAGAATGCCTCAAGTAGATCTGTTTGCCTTATTTTAAAACAGACGAGTAAGCAAGTTTTGTTCAAAGGCTCCATGCAAGCAAGCCTGTAAAATAGATGCTTTTTATTCCACTGAATGGGAATGCTCCTTTATGCATTTCCACCCATCTTGTTGATATCCAGGGTAAACCTGAAGATTCAGAAGGATACCTAAAAATGGTCCTCCCTTCTTATGGAACTGGCCAAGCACAGTTTCACAAGCTTCTTCACAGACTGGATCTACTCGTGCATGACAGGAGGAATGTGATATACACCAGTCTCAATCAACTGCAGGATTCAGTTGTAATATTGATTAGGCACTTATTTCATCAGGACATACAGCAGGTACTAAAAGAGGTACAAAAGCCTACATGAGGTGCTCTGCACAGCTGGATCAGTTCCTGGAAGCCACCCTCATTCAGTTTTCATTTGTGGCCGTCTGTTCCTGCTCAACATGTCTGCCACTATGATTTACTCTGAAGGAGTGTAAGATGTTTGGAGGTTTAAGGAATGTTGGAAGAGCCAACTCCTTCTATAAAATACTGTATTGGTGAAGTGGAAGTGATTTTCTAGTTGGTGCCTAGCTAATAACCAGGGGCTTGTCAGGGATTTTGCTTGACTGGTGCTCAGATATTTGTATGAGTTACCTTGCTTTGGCTTCTCTTATTCTTCTATAAAGTCTCTTCTTGCGTCAATTTTAGCATGCTAATGGATCCTCCTCTTACTTTGTTGTGAAATATTTGCTGAAAGGAGTTTTACACATGAAATCTTTAAAATGGGTTGCTCCTCCTTCAACTATAAGCTGGAGAAATTAGCTGTCACCTTTTGAATCTACCCATCAAGCTGATTTAAGTTTCCTGAGTTGAAAACTGTACTCAACATTGCTTTGACATCTGCAAAAAGTATCTTGAGTTGCAACTCCTCACTGTGGGTGAACACTGATTTTTCACAGGGACAGGGTTTCTTTAAGGGAAAAAATCCTCATATACACCTAAAGTGGTTTCAGCATAAATTTTGAATCAAGCCATCGATCTCCCAGTTTCCCACCCAGAACCTAAAACTCAGGAAGAAACGATTCTTCTTATTTGCATATGCAGGTGAGGTACTATCTTGACAGAACTAAGCCCTTTAAGAAAAGCTGATCAGCTGTTATTTCTTATCAAGGGGCCAAAAAGGAACACTGAATTAAACAGACTTTTTTCCTGGGGATGGTTCTCAGCTACTGAATTGTTATTTCCACAGTAGCAAATCTATTCTAGGCAGTATCGAGGCACATTGTACTACAGCCTTGTCTTTGATGGCATACTGGAAATGGGTGGATTCTAGAGGCAGATACATGGTTTTCTGTACATACTTTTGCAAAGCATTACAAACTGGATTCCATTTCTAGGTCTAGGTCGAGTTCTACTAGGACTGTTCCGCAGCAGGTCTTGGATCCATAAGCTTCCTCATCCAGGTCGGAAAGGCTTTCTTAATCAACCCAGCTAGGCTAAGGGCTACTGCAGTAGGAATGAAGAACATAATAGAGTTGTGTAAGTTGCACTTATCCATAAAGTAGATGTTCAAATTCCTCTGTGCTGTAGTAGCAGCACCAACCCCTCCATCTCCCTACCTATATATATGTATATATATATATATATATATATATATATATATATGTATAAATATATATATATATATATATATATATATATATATATATATATATATATATATATATATATGTGTATAAATATATATATATATATATATAGAGAGAGAGAGAGAGAGTGAGTCATAGTTCAGATATAAAGTAGGGTTGCGTTTGTTTCTAACTTGTATATCTACTGATCTGATATTGTCAATTTTTCATTTCGTCCTCACACCTGGGTTCAGATTTGATCCATGGGTTTTGACTCAGCTGTTGCTAAGCACTTGGCAACCAAAAAACTCTTGGACACCTCCCCTTACCCATGATGCACCCCTCCTTGTTACCTCAGATCTCATTTGCCGCTTCCAAAGACTTGGTCTAAACCTCCTGCTCTTGGACAGTCACATCATATTTATTTTTTTTTTCACAACCCTTTTCCTTTTCTTTAACCATTGGTAGTGCAATTAGTTTTCCTGCCCTCCTCTTTACTCTGAACTCTCTTTTTCCCAGCAGTAACAATTTTTTTAATAGGTTACTTTCCTTTCTGTTCCATATACCCTTTGCGGTAACCTGGCTACTATTGTTAGTAGATTTAATCTCCCTCCCTTTCCCTTCCTTCTCCAAAAAAAAAAAAAAGTTTCTCTCTCTCTTTGTTGTATTTTTTCATTCCTCCCTATCTATGTGAGGATTCACTTTCTGTGTGTGTGTGTGATCTCTGCCATTCTTTTTCTTTCTTTGTTTGTGTCTTTCAGGGGTCGCCACAGCAGAACTCCGGTCCACTAATGATTGGCAGTTGATTTTTACGTACCGGCTTGCCAGGCCTGACACACAACCTTCAACGAAGGTACACCCATTCACGTATGTCTCCATGCAGAAGATGCTCTAGCTGAGAATTGAACCGGACAGCGTCTTACTGTGAGGCGACAATGCTACCACAGCAGCACCACCATGGGTGCCATTCTGGTGAAAAACAAGATAAGCCAGCGGGTTTTAAAAAAATGTACAAAGTGCAGTCACAAAATTCCTTTCATTGACTCACACACCTTATGCGTCTACTGCCCGGCCCCCTCCATTTGCAGGAAGACTGTGCTATTTGCCACTCTTTTAACTGCAGGGCCCTGGTTGAAAGAAAAAATAAACTTATTTTGAGGGGCATGTTACCATCATCCTTTGGTGAGGCCATTTCTGGTAGTGATCCCAAATCTGTGTCTAAATCTAAATCAGCTCATTCGAGCCCTGCTTCTTCCTCCATAAGTTCAGCTAAGGGGAAGAAGAGACCTTCTTCAGCTCCAACAGATTCCTCAGAGCCGAGACCTAAAACTTCCAAACCTGCTGATTTAGTAGCTTGGTCGGAGCTGAGCACCTCTTTATTGGATCTGGCTTCTTTGGCTCCAAGTCTGTCGGGTAATAATAGGTCAGAGCCATTGCAGTCAGATCTGAACTCCAGTCCCTTTAAACCCATTGTATCCCTTCCAAGGACTCGGTACCCCCCCATCTACAGACCCTGTACCTCTGAGGATACCGTCTTCTTTCCTGAGCAGGTCGAAGTCTCCTTCAGTGTCCTCTTCCCATTCTACAAGAAGCCTTATGGAAGAAGATGTGGAATGGATGGTCCAGAAAATTTTGTGGGTGCAGTGCATTACTAAGTCCCCCTCAGCTCTGAACCAAATGGTCCAAGATTTATCCAAGCCATCCACTCCCCCTCTGATTTCTCCTCCAACTTCAGGACAAGCCTCAGAGTTATTGGAGCCAATATGCCCAGTGTCTTCCAGCTCAGAACCAAGGCTTTCCTTTTCTTTGGATTGGACATTTGCTTGGAGCTCTTCGGCTTTTTCAGAGTTGGAGAACTCTCAAAGCCATAGTGAGCCTTGTGGACCATGGGTACGTTTGACTCCCAGACCTTCTGAGCAGTCTATGCACCTCATGGCTTCCACACAGATGAGTTTGGCACTGGCTTCTACACTGGGCAAGCTGTCTTTGGAGCTGGAGAGGACTGTATCCCACAGCCATGGCTTGTCAGAGCCAGAGTCCCTCTCCACTCAGGAGCAGTCAGCCTTTGGGTCTCTGAAGAGGGCTATAACTGCCACTGCAACCAGGAAGTCACCTCCCCCCCCTCGAATTCTCAGCCTCCTGCACACACTTTCTGCCCAGGATGTTCCACAGGGACAGCAGGACCTTAGGTTCCAGGATACCTGTCAGGGTACCCCTGCCTTTTCTGATACCTCCCAAGAGTACCTCTCTCTAAGGAGGTCCCTTGAAAGAGGTCTTGCAAGAGGAAGCAACTGGACTCCAGGAGAAGTCAGCCACAGAAGATACAGACCTTGATGAGGGGGAAGAATCCCTATAGTCACCTCCTGAGGATTTTTACTTGGGGACATCTTGGACATTTTAAAACAGAGAGGTGGCTGGCACTCAAATAATCCTTTGCCTGAGGAGTCAGTGTTTCTGATGGCCTTCGGATACTGACCGTCTACCTCCTGGGCCACTCCCCCCTCCAATGAACTTATAGAATTGATCTTGTTGTGGACATGGGAGTGCCCAGATTCCATCGAACCAACCCCTCCCCCCGGTGTCCAAAAGTACAGTTGTGTACACTTACCATAAATGTAGACGTTCAAGTGTATTCACTGTTTCAGCCATCACATTTGGGTTATCTGCTTGCAGGTAGCCCTCAGTCGGCCTGATTATCAAAGTCTTGGGTCCTGTATCAGTTGCTGTCTTATCTTCCATGATGTCAGGTGGTCAGGGGTATAAAGCATGCAGCCGATGCCATTACATCAGTTTTTCTTGCCCCAGATGTCAGGTGTCCCCATAATGGAAAGCAATTATATACAAGGTTACACCCCCAACAAAAAGAAAATACACCAGAAAGCTTTAAGCATAATAAACAAGAATAGAGGTATAGTCAATAGAAGTCAGGGAGCTGGAGGGAGAGTAACCAGGACTGCAACAGTAAATACACTCGAACATCTACATTTATGATAAGTGTATACAACTGTACAATGTTCTTCATGTTTCACTGTTGCAGTCATCACATTTGGGTAGATTCCCAAAGCTAAGGATGGGAGGAGGCAGTTAAATAGCATTAGGACCAGCTATAAGGTCCTGCAAGACTGCAGTGGCAAAGCCAGGTCTGGATTTAGAAAAAATTGGCAAGTGGTAATGCTTGGTGAAGGTATGTACAGAGCTCCAGGTAGCAGCTTCCAGGATGTCCCTGGTAGGGACACCTCTGAGAAAGGCTGTAGAGGTAGATGCATCCCTGGTGGAATGAGGTTTTATCCCCTGTGGGGTAGGTTTTCCATAGTGCTTGTAGCAGAAATGAATGCAATGGCCTATCCACTTAGAAATGGTTTGCTTTTAAATGGCCTTCTCCTCTGCCCCTGCAGCAAATGCAACCAACAGCTGTTCAGATTTCCTGAGAGGCTTAGTCCTGTCTAAGTAAAATCTAAGTTGTCTGTGTGAGAAGAAGGTTGGCAAATGAATGGACTGATTAAGGGCCACACTGGATACCACCTTGGGCATAAAGAAAGGATTGGTCCTGAGGGACACCCTGTCCGCATGAAAGATGATGAAAGGCTCCACTGCCATGAGGGTCTGTAATTCAGACACCCTTCTTGCTGAAGTAATGGCTAGAAGGAAGGCTGTTTTCCAAGAAAGGAATTTCAACTCTGCATTTGCAGCTGGCTCAAAGGGAGGTAGAGTGAGGTTTTCCAATACAAATTTAAGGTCTCAGGCTGGAGTAGGGGCTCTCCTGGGTGGTCTTAAGTTTTTGGCCCCTCTGAGGAATTGCTTCAGCAGTGGATGAGAGAAGAGGGGTGGCTCTGTATTATAATGAGCTGAAATGGCAGAGGCATGAATTTTGATGGAAGAAAAGGAAAGGCCCTTGTGAAACATCTCAGTTAAGTATTGAAGAATGTGCGATAAATTGGGCACTGTTGTTCCCATCCTCCGAGTTTGACTCCAGGAACAGAATCTTTTCCATTTTTCAGTATAGGATTTTCTAGTACTAGGCCTCCTAGTCTCCAGAATGACATCCATCACTTGCTTACTGAAGGATGGTAGCAGAGAGATCAGGTAATTAGCCAGGCTGCAAGGTTCAGGGTTTGATGCTGTGGGTGCAGAATCTGGCCCTCCTGCTGGGACAGCAGGGCAGGGGTCTGAGGCAGGTGCCATGGTTCCAGCAGTGTCACACTGTGCAAGAGGGGGTACCAGTGTTGGCGTGGCCAGTCTGGTGCAATCAATATTGTCCTTGGTTTGTCCTGTTTGATCTTTAGTAGCACTTTAGAGAGGAGAGGCAGAGGGGGAAAGGCATAAACTGATAGGTTTTTCCAGGTGAAGGACAGAGCATCCACTTTCCAAGCTTGTTTGTGGGGAGTCCTTGTGCAGAATTTGTCCAATTGGTAGTTCTGAGGGGAGGCAAACAGGTCTATCTCTGGGCTCCCCCATTTGTTTCTCAACATGTTGAATATCTTTGGTTCCAGTTTGCACTCGTGTGGGTCCATGAGATTTCTGCTTAGGTCATCTGTCAGTGTATTTAGCTTGCCTGTCAGGAATTGAGCTTGTAGGTGCACTTGGTAGCTCAATCCTGTGCTCCACAGAGCCATGGCTAGTCTGCAGAGAGGGTATGAGTGGGTTCCCCCCTGCTTGTTTATGTACCACATAACAGTGGTGGTGTCCGTCTTTACCAATAATTGTTCTGGAAGAATGTGGTCCTTGAAGGCTGTCAGAGCATTCTGTACAGCTAACATTTCTTTTTGATTGATATGCAGGTGCATTTGACTTGGGTTCCATTTGCCCTGAATGCACTGCCCTGCCAAGTGAGCCCCCCATGCATAGTCTGATGCGTCTGTTGTTAGGGTTTGGGCAGCAGGGGGTAGATTGAATGGTAGTCCCTTGTTTTGGTGGCAGGCCTCTGCCCACCAAAGGAACTCTATCTTTAGACAAGGTATGATAGGAATCATTGATTCTAGGTCCTGAGAATGTTGACACCATAGGCTTTTTAGATACCATTGTAGTTTCCTCATATGCAGTCTTGCATATGGAATTAGTAGAATGCAAGAAGCCACGAACCCCAGCGCTTGCAGTATTTTCCTTGCAGATAGCTGGGTCTTTGTGGCCAGTAGTTTGAAGTAGGCTGTCAGATGAACTTGTTTCTCTGGCATGAGGTAGGCCATCTGGGAAGTTATATTTAAGCTTGCTCCCAGGAATACAATTTGTTGACAGGGTACTAGATGTAATTTCTTTTTGTTTATGGTGTACCCCAGAGAAGTTAGTAATTTCTTTACAAATGCCAGATGGTTTAATAGTATGTCCTGGCTTTCTACCTGAATTAGACAATGGTCCAGATATGGATATATTTGAATATTTCTTTGCCTGCAAAATGCAATGACTGGAGCTAGGCACTTTGTGAATACCCTGGGCGGAGTAGATAAGCCAAAGGGCAGTGCAGAGAACTGATAGTGCATGAAGCCTGCTCTGAAGCGTAGGTATCTTCTGCAAGATTCCCTTATTGGGATGTGCAGGGTGGCTTCCTTTAAATCCAGTGTAGCCAACCAGGCATTTTTGCCTAGCATGGGAAGCAGCTGATGAAGAGTTAGCATTTTGAATTTTGGGATTTCCAAAAAAGTGTTTAGGATAGACAGATAGATAGATAGGGTACCAGGAAAAGTCTTGAGTAGAAACACTGCCTCCATTCTTTTTCTGGGAAAGGTTGAATAGCCCTGACACTTAGAAGAGAGAGAATTTGCCTTTGAGCCTCTGCCCACTGATTTGGGGGTAGGTCTGTCCAACCATTTGGGGGTTGGTAAGGAGTGGAAGTGGAATCTGTATCCTTGGGAAACTATATTTAAAACCCATTTGTCTTGGGTAATGAGTTTCCAATTTTTTGCATGCAGGGAGATCTTTCCCCCTAAAGGAACAGTCAGGTGAGGAGGGCTTGGAAGGTTTAAAGTTAAGTCATTGTGACAATTTACCACAGGGGGGGTGTCTTACTACTCCCAGCTTTGGAAGTGGGAGCCTCCCACTACTTAGGCCTGTGAATACCTTGGGACTGAAGCCTGGGTGTTCTGCTGGTTCTGGTTTTGGACTGAGAAGGCTTGGAAGAGGCAGGAAAGGACCAATTCTTAGAAGGCCAATGCCTACTAAATCTGGCAGGCTGTACTTGCAGGAAATCTTTAACAGTTTGCATAGATTTAGCTTTTCCTCCATCTTTTTAAGTACTTCTTCTGCTTTGTTGCCAAACAGGTGGTCTTGGTTTAAGGGAGTATCCAGTAATTTAGCTTTAACATGATCTGGCAAAGATTGCTCCTTAAGCCAAGCATGCCTTCTAAGTACAGACCCAGCGACAGCAGCCCTGCAAGATGCTTCTAATGAATCAAAACCGCATTGCAAAGTATGTTTTCCAACTTGTTCAGCAGAATGCATTAAATCCTGTAATTCTTTATTTTCAGCACAGTCAGGAATCAACATCATTTTCTGTTTAAGTAATCCAATAATATGTTGCTGATACTTTAACATATGAAACTGGCAGTTTAAGGCCCTAATGGCCAAAGGTACAGAAGTGTGTACCTTCTTACCCCATCTATCCAGGGCCCTGGAATTTCTATCAGAGGGGGTAGGGTTTTTGGCAGTAGTAGCCTTAATGCCCTTGGGTCCCTGTGAAATGGTCTCAGGATCCACAGTAGGATTTTTAAAGAAGAACTTGTGAGAGTCAGATACCCTGTAATACCTGTCAAGTTTTCTGGGAGCAGGAGGTAAAGTGTCAGGGGCCAGGCTAGATTCAGGGATGGCATCATCTACAATGTCCAGTACAGGAGGGATGGCTAAAGGCCTATGTTGAGGTAGGAGTAAGAATTCCCTAAGCCTCTTTTTGGAGTCAGAGTAATCCTGGCTTTTCCAGCGGAAATGCTCCCTAAGAGTATGCAAGGTTTCACCAAAAGAGAAATCCACTGGAGGGGAAGCAGAGGGAATGGAGTCCTCTGCATCAGAATCCTCATAGGTAGATAAGGGCAACTCCTCATCATCAGAGAAAACAGAAATTTCAGATTTCCTGATCAGAAGAATCAGAAGGAAAATCAGTCCTAGGTCTCTTAGAGGGAGAAGGGTGGCTTCCCCTGATTAGAGTTATAAGGTCTTCAGCCATTCTTATAATTTGTTTTTTAGGCATAGGGCCTGACCATGTGGTCTGGACATTGGTTTTCTAAGCATGGATCGAGTTTTAGGCCTTAAAGAAGAAGATGGCATCAGTTTAATATGCAAGTCAGTAGGCCTGAATACACCCTCAGAAGCTGGTGCCTGCACAGCGGCTCCTGAACCATCCAACGTAGAGACATCCGCAGGTTCCACAGTCGGAGAAGCATCTCGCAGCATACCAGACTCTGAATGGGTCTCAGTAGAGGCCTGTGAATCTGAAGTAGCGGGTATCAGGGGCTGCGAAAGCACCTCATTGAGTACCAGCGAACTGGCGACTAGCTTAGGAGAAGTTTTGGACCTATGCGGTCTGTCTCTGTCTTTATCTTTGCATTTTTTCAGAATGTCGGTAGTTGGTTGACTTACTGAAGCCATTTCTGGATAATTAAACTGAGTACCAAAATATTTAGATGCGGAAATGAACCGACAGTGAATAGTACAAGGTTTGAATAAGACACAAAACCGACAGCGAGGTACGTCGTGGTCTGGGCCTAGGCAAGAAATGCAGTACAAATTAAAATCTTTATGAGGTATTTGCTTTCCACAAGAAATACAATTGTAAGCTTTTACTGACATTGGTTTAGAGCAAGAAAAAGGATCCCCAATGGGGTACTTAGCTTAGTTGAAGACTTCGGATCTGAAACTCAAAAACAAATATTTCAGGAGTCAGCCGACCGGCACATGCAAACTGCTTCTGCTTCGGGCACCGCACGGCAAGAAAGACTGATGTAATGGTGTCGGCTGCATGCTTTATACCCCTAAATACCTGACGTTATGGAAGATGAGACAGCAATGGACACAGGACCCAAGACTTTGATAATAAGGCCGTCTGAGGGCTAACTGCAAGCAGATAACCCAGATGTGATGACTGCAACAGTAAAACACGGCCATCAAAATAATCACTGCTCCAGGTGACAAGAAGTTTTGGACAAAAGGGGTTGCAGTAGATGCCATGGTCATGGCAGCAGTTACTAAAAGGGAACTATCAGGGGAGAGTTCCACTATTCATCCTCCTAATAAGGATTCCGGGATGATGGATAGATGCAGGAAGTGAGTTTTTGCTTACACAACTTTTGCCTTACAGTCGCTGAATTACCTTTCCCATTTCACCAGGTTACAAAGGGATCTGATCAAGAAGCTATCAGATACCCTTGAAGGAGTCAGAGAAAACTTTACTTCCCAACTGGCAACCCTACATTCTGTAGCTAATTCTTCCATGAGGCTGATCGTGCATGCAGCCGAGGAAGCAAGCAGAGTGGTGGGTTCCGGCATATCTATAATGAGGCATGCCTGGATGCACCTGTGTGACTTTGCAGAGCCTTTTAAGTCTTTATTTGTCAGTGCTGTGTTTGACAGTATAAGCCTCTTTAGTTCCAAGGTCAAAGATATGTTAGCCAGATGTGAAAAGGATGGTAAGACCCTTTCTGCCATGGGCATATGTTTTTCCACCCCTCAGAGACCTTACCCTAAGGGTCAGAGAGGTGGTGGTAAAATGTGGAGAGAGTTCCCCCAGGGGCAGAAGGGGGAACAATTCTAGAAGACGCCACCCTTGTGGCAGAGGTGGCCCACAGAACCAAGGGTCCCAAGAGCCCTTCTTTGGGAAACCCTTCCAGCGCTTCTGAAAGAAGGCCCAATTGGCCACCTCTGGAGGCAATCAGGGATCGACTATCCCTGTACAGGAGAACCTGGCTAAAAATAACCACTGGTATATGGGTGCAGAGAGGATAATATCCAAAGGTTATCTAATCCCTTTTTCCCCACTAGCCCCCCAAACAGAAAAATGCCAGATGTTCCATACAGTCAAGGGATCAAGCAGTCATTCAAATTCAAAAACTGGTAGACAAAAGAGTCATCCAAGAGGTCCCCCCAGACCAAAGAGGATTCAGAACTTACTCAAGGTTCTTTTTAGTTCCAAAGAAAGCAGGAGACTGGAGACTAGTTGTGGATCTCAGCAGACTAAACAAGTCAGTTCGATGCCATAAGCATGGTCATAGTACACTCCATACATCCTTTTTTGGAACAGGATGATTGGATGTGCTCCACAGACCTTCAGGATGTGTTGTACCATATAAAGATGGACTGACAATCCAGAAGGCACCTGCGCTTCCAGCTGGGAGTCAGTCATTACCAGTTCAGACCACTGCCCTTTGGTCTTGCTACTGCCCACCCCCCCCCCCCGAGTGTTCACCAAATGCATGGCAGTGATAGCAGCTCACCTAAAGATGACAAGGATTCCATGCGTTTCCCCTCTGAATGACTGGCTCATATCTGCTCTGACCAGGTATCTACTTATCTGAGCAAGAGTCTCTGTTATCCAAATCTGTACAAAGCTAGGTATATCTGTAAATTATGAGAAATCTCACTTGGACCCTTCTGAAACACTAGAGTTTATAGGACCAGATCTGGACATGACTCAGAGGACTGCAAAACTTTCAACCTCCAGAGTGTTGACAATCAGCCGTCAAACACACAGATTGCTCCAGAATAAAAAGATATCTGCCAGTCATGTCTTACAGGGTCCAAGTACAATGGCTGTAGCTATAGTCTTGGTTCTGCTGGCAAGATTCCACCTGCAAATACTACAATGAATTCTGGCTCCCCAATGGTCAATTATCCACAAGCCAATGTTTTAACAAATTCTCATTATGGACACCTGCAAAAGAGCCCTGTCATGGTGGATTCCTTCTGCTCAATTAACACAAGATTGACCTTTTGTTCCCCTACAACCACAGGACACTGTCACCACAGACAGTTCCCAGATGGGGTGGACGGCATTATCTGGGGAAGATGATCCAAGCCACCTGGTTTGCTGACAAGGCCAATTTGCACATAAACATCCCAGAGATGAGGGCAGTGCTTCTAGTGTTGCAGGCCTTTCAGACTGCTCTTCCTCTGGAAACAGTAGCAATTCAATCAGACAACATGTCTGTGGTCTGGTACATAAACAAGCAAAGAGCAACCAAATCATGCCCTCTGTGTTGAGAAGCACTCAGAGTGTGACAATAGGTGATCTCATCCAATTGCGTTCTTGTAGCAATGCACATCTGTGGCTCTGCTCGACAGGGGCACAGGAAATTAACTTTTTTGGGTGGCGTAAGCCAGGGAACCTTGTTGGCTAGGCTTACTTAGGCCCTTGTGCCAATAGCTTAGTACCTACCTATGAACCTGTGAACATGCCAGGAAAGTCCAGTGTGATAGTGAACAAGTTGAGCAGATCTATTCTCATGCCTCACAAGTGGTCCCTCAACCAGAAAGTAGTGGAAGAAATTTACGGCAGATGGGGCCAGCCTTGTTGCAACCTCTTTGCATTCCCTCTGAACAACAAATACAGCAAATACTTTGCCCTAATCCCCCCAGCAGGGGATTCCCCGAAGGATGGTCTCATACATGATTGGTCTCCTGGTCTCTTGTATGCCTTTCCCCCTACCCCCTTATTCCCCAAATTTCTTCAGAAAACAAACAGATTGAAGAGAACACTAATCCTCATTGCCCCATTTTGGCCTTGACAAATCTGATTTCCCTTCCTCTGGCCTCATTTACAAAAGAAACCCTGGATTCTGGAACCCGATCTGGACCGCCTGTCACACCCGACAGGAATGATTCATCCCGATGTTTCCAACATCAAGCTGATGGCTTGGTTCCTCCAGTTCCATTGATAACCAGATAGCCAATGCTGTCCTCCCCAGTCCATCATATTTTGCTATCCTCCCATAAGCCATCCACTCAAAAACTTTATAGGAACAAATGGAAGAGGTTTGTAATTGGGGCTCAACTACATAATGTAGATCCCTTCACATCACCTATCCATGCCGTTCTAGAATGTTTGGCTCACCTCTTTGTTAATGGGGCAGCTGCCTCTACAATTAAAGTGCAATTAGCAACTATCTCTGATTTTCACATTGGGAAAGATAACTTGTCTCTGATTTCCCACAAACTTTGCAAAGCCTTCTTAAAAGGATTAGTATTACTTAGTATTACTAAGGCCACCTCACAAAAATCCCTTTATTCCATGGGACCTAAACTTGGTACTACGGCTTCTTGTTCAGCCCCATTTGAACCTGCAGTGCCATGTGATATAATTTTTTTGTCCTGAAGACCATCTTCCTAGTGGCCATTACATTTGAAAGAAGAATATCAGAAATTCAGGCCTTATCTTCCCAACATCCATACCTGATTTTTCATAAAGACAGAGTTTCCTTATGAACCATCCCCTCCTTTCTACCTAAAGTTGTTTCAGAGACTAATTTCAATCAAACCATTAATTTCCCACTTTCTTCCATAACTTCAGCAACAAAGGTGAATACATACTGCATTTTGATAGATTTCCTTAGGCAATTTTGTTTTTATTTGCACAGGACAAAATATTTTAGGAAGGCAAGGCAATTGTTTAGTTCCTTTGCAGACCCTATGAAAGGCCTACCAGTATCCAAAGTTACTTTAGCAAAATGGCTCTCACATTGCATTTCCTTCATCTACATCAAACAAGTTATACAGTGGCTATAAAAAGTGTACACACCCCTATTAAAATGCCAGGTTTTTGTGATATAAAAAAATGAGACCACAATAAGTCATTTCAAAACCTTTAATGTGACCTATAACCTGTACAGTTCAATTGAAAAACAAATCTGTTAGAGGAAAATATAAAAAATAAAAAACGCACAATAAGTTGGTTGCATATGTGTGCACACCCTTAAACTAATACTATGTTGAATCACCTTTTGATTTAATTACAGCATTCAGTCTTCTTTGGTAGGAGTCTATCAGCATGGCACATCTTGACTTGGCAATATTTGCCCACTCTTCCTTGCAAAAGCAATCCAAATCTGTCAGATTGCGAGGGCATCTCTTGTGCACAGCCCTCTTCAGGTCACCCCACAGACTTTCTATTGGCTTTAGGTCTAGGCTCTGGCTGGGCCATACCAAAACTTTAATTTTCTTCTGGTGAAGCCATTCTTTTGTTGATTTGGATGGATGCTTGGGGTCATTGTTGTGTTGAAATGCAAAATTCCTCTTCATCTTCAGCTTTCTAGCAGATGCTTGAAGGTTTTGGGTCAAAAGTGACTGGTGTTTGGAACTGTTCATAATTCCCTCAAGCTTGACTAATTCCAGCTGAAGAAAAGCAACTCCAAAGCATGATACTGCCACCACCATGCTTCATCATGGGAACGGTGTTCTTTTGGTGATGCAAAGTGTTGTTTTCACGCCAAACATACCTTTTAGAATTGTGGCCAAAAAGTTCAAACTTGGTCTCATCAGACCATAACACATTTTCCCACATGCTTTTGGGAGACAATGTATTGTTTTGCAAATTTTAGCTGGGCCTGGATGATTTTCTGTGTAAGAAAAGGCTTCCATCTTGCAACCCTACCCCATAGTCCAGACATATGGAGAATATTGGAGATTGTTGTCACATGTAGTACACAACCAGTACTTGCCAGAAATTCCTGCAGCTCCTTCAGTGTTGGTGTAGGTCTCTTGGCACTCTCTTTAACCAATTTTCATCTTGTCATTTCATCAGTTTTGGAGGGACATCCAGTTCTTTACAACGTCACTGTTGTCCCATATTTTCTCCACTTTTTGATGACTGTCTTTACTGTGTTCCATGGTATATCCAATGCTGTGGAAATTTTTTGTACCCTTCTGACGGATACCTTTCAACAATGAGATCCCTTTGATGCTTTGTAAGCTGTTTGTGAACCATGGCTTTTGCTGTAGCGGTCAACTGAGTAAATGTCAGGAAAATCCTACTAGGGCAGCCAAATTTTATTTGGGGTTAATCAGAGTCTCTATAATTGATAGTAGGTGTGTACCTAAGAAGACTGAATGCTGTAATTAAATCAAAAGGTGCTTCAACAAAGTATTAGTTTAAGGGTGTGCACACTTATGTAACCAGCTTATTGTACATTTTTTATTTTTTATATTTTTTCCCCAACAGATCTGTTTGTTTTTCAATTGAAAGATACAGGTTATAAGTCACATTAAAGGTGGGAAAAGTTTTGAAATTATTTGTTTTGGTCTTATTTTTTATATCACAAAAACCTGGCATTTTAAAGGGGTGTGGACACTTTTTATATCCACTGTAGATCTTCCCAAATCTGTTCGAGCTCAATCAACCAGGGCCATGGCCACTTTGGCAGTTTTTTAGGCTAATGTATCCATGGACAAAATTTATGCAGCAGCCACATGGGCTAACTATCATACTTCTATCACTCATTACAAATTGGATTTGGTCTCCAGGGGAAGAGCCTCCTTTGGTCCGATGGTTCTGAGAAACATCCTTCCATGAGTCCACCCGGGATAAAGGTAACTGGGGACTCTGTCCCATATGTGAAGAGGAAATGAAAAATTGACAATATCAGATAAAGAAGTTATGTACTCACCACAATGTTCCATCTGTATTGTTGATTTTTCATTTCTCCTCACATCTCCTCCTTCCAAGCCCCAGCCCTTTGCTTCTGGTAGAGTGGGAAGCATAATTGTATTGCTTAGGTTTTTTTCTTCCATACTCCAGAAATGGTCTCCTTATGGGCCTTTTAAATGTAATTTTTTTCTCTATGTTCTCCATTTGGAGATAGTCTTAGCAAACAAGATATGTGGTAACAGAGAGAGGTGCATTATGGGTATGGAGAGGTGTCCAAGAGCTATTTAGTTGCTACAAGCTTAGTAATGGCCAAGTCAGATCTGATGGATTGTATCCCAAACCCATATGTGAAGAGAAATGACAATATAGATGGAATATTATGATGAGTATATAACTTTGTTTTTTTATTGTTTTTATTGGTTTGATTCAGGATTATTAGATCCTTTTCTCATTGTGTGACAAGAAAGTCCTGAAGAAAGCTTCACTCTTGGCTGCTCATTTCCATCCTTTTTATTAGCCAATCAGCTGTCAGAGTAAACAATTGGTGGAAGACATAGCTGTTTTGAAGCTGGCCATTTGTTTCGTTGGCAGGAAACAACCCATACAGTATGACCTAAGGGCTACTACAGCAGTGAGGAATTCAAACATCTACTTTTATGGGTAAGTGCAGCTTATACAACTGTATGATGTTGGGCATAACAATGGAAAAGGAAGCCAAGCAAGTTTTCCGTAAGTGCAAGCAGAGTAGCCACAAGTTGCCTCCACACAATCGTTGCAGTCTATTCCGGGTTTGTTTGCGGTCACCGTACTAAGATGTACTGAATGCTCTATTTGAAAGGGGCTTAGTGCCAGGACCCTTGCAGATAGGCACAGCAAACTTCTTGCTAAAGAAATTCTCTGAACTGATGCTGTCCCAGTGGGACTGTCTGGGAAATCTTGCTGAGAAAAGAAAAGCAGAAACTGGAGGAAACTTTAGTGATGGAAGAATTTCTCTAGTCAAGACACCTAGGTTGGCCACTCCTCTGTTAGCTAAAACACACCCCCTCTTAGCTTGTCCACCCCTGGGCCAACAGTCTCTTTACCAAGGTTCCTCCTTGTCTAGTTATCATGTTATCACCTCTAAGGCTGTCTCCTCAGTGCCAGGTTTCATTGAACACCAAGAAAGATTCTAGTCCTCAGTGCCAAACAAAGTTTTTTTTGTCAGAAAAGTTGACTAGATTAGTCTCTTCAAGTCGTTATGGCATCTGTTCAGTCTCCTAGATCTTTCTAGAAATGTACACAACTGGATTGGGAACACATCAGCCTTTGTTGAGACCCAGATGTAGTCTGGTGCCATCCTCATCCCCACAGTTCCTACCTCGGGCTGCAGATTAACACAGGTCTTTCCTTATGCCTTTACTCCTCTGGGTCCAGTTCTGGTTCTGACAGTATTTAGATCAGCACCATTGGAGAGAAAGATCTTTCATCTCCACTGATTATGTAAAAGTCAGTAACATTTATGCCAGTTCTGTTATCCACTGTTACTAGGCCCACTGGGATCATCGACAAGCCTTCAGCATCAAGCATGTCAGCAGTGATGCTGTCGGTGCACTTCTTGGTGTTGCAGAGTTTGGCTTTTGACTGCTTGGGACCAAAGGTCTCTGTCTTGGTTTTGGCACCAGAGATTGTGTTGCCAAAGGTAGTAGCTGGATTTACTCCCTCTGTTACAGTTTTTGACTCCTATTCCAACAGACCCCAAGTATTTCAGTAGACTTATCAGTGCAAAAGGGTACTATTCCAGCTATATTCATAAATTCATAGGTAGTAATAGGCTATCTGCCCTGGGGCCTATATAAGCCTAGCCAAAAAAGTTCCCTGGCTTTTTGCCACCCATACAAAGTTATTTTCCTGTGCCCCTGTCAAGCAGTTCCACAGAAGTGATCCCCAGGGTGAATTTTCTATTTCCCATCCAGTCGTCAAGATTTTTCTTAAAGAGGGCCAATGAGGAGTTTTGCTTGACATGAATGGGTAGTTTGTTCCAGAGTATGGGGAAGTCTCTGGGGCAGGAATCTGTCACTCCAGCATGTTCTGTTTATTGTGGTGACAAGGTTTAGGTCCCTGGAGTGTGTGGTTTAGAGAGATTGGGATTTCTTTGTGTAGCATGCCCAACAGCTCTGGGTTTGACATAGCTTTGTATGTTAAGCAGAGATCGCCTCTGAGTAGGTGATATGCAACAGAGTAGAACTGGAGTTTTTTGAGACAGTCTGCATATGGCATCTGTTTGAGGCTAGTAATCCTCTTAGTGAGGTATTTCTGTGCCCTTTCCAATTGTTGTAGGTGTCTTGTGAGATACATGCCAAACAGGGCATTGTACTCTATAATGGGTCTGATGAGGGATGAGTAGAGAGGAACAATGACCTCCTTTTTTCTAGAGGAGAACCCTTTTGTGATGAGGTGTGCCATGTAGAAGGATTTCCTGAACTACTGTGATGATGTGGTTATCAAAAGAGAGACTACTGTCGACCTGTGTCCTGAGGTCTCTTATCACACTTTCAGTGTTTAGTGAGCTACTGCCTATGTGGTAGTTCATGGGTACCGAGTTTTTCCCAAAGGGGATGACAATGCACTTCTTGACATTGAGCTTGAGGCAATGACTTTGGCACCAAGCATCTGTCTCTGTGAGGCCCTTTTGTAGCATGTCTACATCATTAGGTGATTCTATTATGGCTCCCAGTTTGCAGTTATCTGCGAACTTTGTTAGCCAAAGACTTTCTGTGTTGGCCTGCACTTCAGAGAAGTAGGTGCCAAACAAGAGAGGACCCAGGACCGAACCCTGTGGTACTCCACTCATCACTGGTCTGAGGTCAGACTTGGAGTCGGCTACTTTTACTGTGTGGGTTCTGTCAGTGAGCCAGCTGGCCACCCATCTTGTGACATAGGGATTTATGTCCAGTTTAGTGAGTTTGTCTATAATTGCAGAGTGGGGGATGGTATTGAAAGCCTTGGCGAGGTTAAGATAGGCTGTGTGCACTACCTTGCCCTTTTCTACAGCTCTAGTGACTGCTTCAAAGAAGTCAATCAGGTTTAGTGGACATGATCTACCTTTTACAAACCCAAACTGAGTGAGGTCCAGGGTTTGGAGGTTACCTATGTCTTTGTTTATAAGCTCCAAGATTATATGTTCCATGGCCTTGCAGACTATTGCATGCCTATTACTGCAGCAGCAGTAATACCATCCTTTGATGCTAGCAATTATAGTTACTTTGATTGACATCACAGTTGCTGCCATAAGACAAAAGGTTTTGTAGGCTGGAACTGGTGAGCTCCAAAGTTTCCTCTTCCTCAAATAGTACAGAGAAAGCTCTGCATATTACCTCCCCATGGAAGAGGAAGTACTTAGACTCCCCTTCAGAGTACCTGACCCCATAATCAAATCTGGATGAAGGAGAAGTCCCCCACCCCAAATCTCCTTAGTAAGATTCTTCCTTCAGTGACATTTTAGAGATAGGAAAGAGGAGCGCATAGCCAGCTAACAACCTTTCTTGAGGAACAAGTCTTACAGGAGGCCTACAGTTCCTTTTCCCCTTCTGCATAGGTAGTGTTTCTACCTGATAAAATTGCCAGCATTGTCTGTTCCAAGTGTGGAAAGAGTCAGATGTAACTGAACCCATTCCAAGGAAACCATATATGTTTCTGCATACCCCCAAGACAGTTTTTAAGCAAAGGACTCTACTGTTGTGACTGCAGCCACCACAAATTATATCCTGGAGGATTGTTCAGTCCATTTATTCTCCTAGTAAGGAGTCTTGAATGATGGGCAGGTTTGTGCTTTTAGTATATTTTCAGTTCAAGCATTAAACTGCATGGGGCATATGATAAGGTTTCTGACAGAGGCCGTGCAAAAGACCACTGATTATTTTAAACCACTACTAGAGGGTGATTTACACTCCCAGGTAGAAACCCAGATGGCTGCAATAAGTACAGTTTCTTTCTTGCCTATGCATTTCATTCATAACACAATGGAATAGTTCACTAGGGCAGTAGAATCTGGCTTGGCTGTGATTAATAGACTTATCAGACCACTTCAAAGTAGTGTTCATTACTGCCCCATTTGACGGTGCCTTGATGTTCAGTCAATAAGTGAAAGATGGACTGTCCACATGTGAACTAAAGGGTAAAATGCTTACTGCAGTTGGGATCAAGTTCTCAGCACCCTATAGGACCTTCCATTAAAACCAAAAAGGGGCTAAGAGCTTCAGTCAGCAACAGCAAATGGATAGAAACTTTTGGGATAGGGGAGAGTTTAAGACCAGTCTAGGTAGAAGTGATTCAAGCATCCATGGAGGTAGGGGATCCTTTTTGGGGGATTTCGCTCCTATGATTGTTTTTGGGACCATCTGCTATGGAGGCACTGATAACAACGATGAGAGAAAGAAGCTTATTCAGGTAATTTCTCACATTTTTCTGCCTTCCTTCTCCAAATTTGTTAAATGTTTTACAACTACATCTGCATCATTTTATAAAAAGCAAATTAAGCAAACACAGCAAGCTCATGACAAGCAGACCTTAAAAAAATGGAAAGGGAGCTCCCAAAAGAAGCAAGAGCTCCCTGAAAAAAGGACAGTCTAACAAGTCTGAATGACTACAGAATGTGCCTCCCTTCCTTAACCTGGCAAGCCTTTCATAGGTTCATAGGAGATTACTGAGCTAACTGCTTAAGGGCCCTTACCAGCCTAGCAATTATAACCTGATTTTACCCAATATATGGTCCCCTAGGGGCAAAAGGATGGCATGGATTTGTGCTTGTGCAATGAGTATCTTACAGCTTGCCCCTGTCTATAAGTAACATAGGCACTACCCCAGCTGTGAATTTGTGATTCCCCATCCATTGATTCAAATTACATTTGAATAGGGCTAGGGAAGGATTCTGCTTAATGTGAATAGGAAGCCTGTTCCAAAGAAGGGGCAATCCTGAGACACATATCTGTCTCTCCAGCATATTTTGTTTGAGTTGCTGACTAAAGCTAGGTCCCTAAATTGGGTGACTCTTGTGCTGTTTGACTTGTGGATGTGTAGCAACTCCATGAGGCCTGGATTTGTGAGTGCCTTGTAGGTCAAACATAGGTCATTTGTCAATAGTCAGTAGAAGACAGAATAAAGGGACAGGGCTTTTAGTCTATCCACATAGATCCTATTGTTTACACCCTGTATCTCTGAGGTCGCTGCAGCTGCTGTAGTGACTTGTCAAGTACATGTCAAATGGTGCATTACACTTGACTATTGGTCTAATGAGGGCTGAGTACAGCGGGACTATAATTTCCTTGGATCTGGATGCCATACCTTTACTTATAAGTTGTGCCACATAAAAGGACTTCCTCATGACTGTGGACACATGCTGGTCAAAGTTCAGGGTACTATCTGTCTGCATACCTAGATCTCTCACCTCTAAGTCTTCTCTTAGGGGAGTGCTATTGATGATATAGTTTGCAGGGGTATTTGATTTCCTTCAGGGTATGGTAATGCATTTTTTGCATTAGTTTTAGGACATGGTTCTAGCATGAATCATTTGTCTGCTCTAGACATTCCTGAAGGACATCTACCTCATTGGAGGATTCACTGATTGCCTCCAGCTTGCAGTTGTTGGAAGATTTTCTCAACCAGAGGCCTTCCACATTAGCAGTGACTTCAGAGACGTATATTCCAAACAGGAGTGCTCCCAGCACTGAGCCCTTTGGCAAACCACTAGTAATTAGCCTCTTGCTGGATCTGGATTCACCCACTTTAACCATGTGGCCTGTCCATGATCCAAATAGCTATCCATTTGGTGATGTAGGGATTTATGCCCAGTTTTATGAGTTTATAATACCAGAGTGGGGAATTGTGTCAAATGCCTTGGCCAGGTCAAGGTAGGTGGATTGTATTGTTTTACTGTCATCCATGTCCTTAGTGACTTACTCAAAGAAATCCGCCAGATTCAGTAGGCATGACCTGCCCTAACCAAAACTAAATTGGGTTAGGTCTAGTGCTTGGAGGATCCCTATGTCATTATTTATCAGGTCTATGATTATTCTTTCCATGGACTTAATTTCCCAGGTCACTAGATGCTCCCCTTTTATGCAGAGGGATGACTGCTGCTATCCTCCACTTTATCGGGACAAAGCCAGTCCAGAGGATGTGGTTAAATGGAGATCTTAATGGGCCTGTCCTAATTTAAGCTGCTTAGGAGATAATCTGTGAAAAAATATTTTGATCTTTACTTGCTTACTTGCTTGGTGTGATGGATCTGCAGTGTTCTTAAGACACTCAGTCTTGCTGGCTGGATTCTGCTAAAATTCAAAGTCTAGTTATATTTGCATTCACAGTCTGTTGCATACAGAAACTTGCAGAATATACACTGATGAGAGAATATACTTTGCAGCACTTGTCTTTAAGAGCAGTAACCAATAACTTTTATAATAAATAAAACTGGACAAACGTTGCAGCTTAAAAGTACTGTTCCAACTTTACTTCTCATATAGTACAGATGATGTGAGAGATATAACATTTACCTTGGGACTTGTGTCCCTACCAAACCTCTACCATACCCCTCTACCTAGCTGGATTTATACAGCTCTTTATATACTCTTTTTAGTCATGCATAAACATATTTTGGAGAATTGCTTATCCTGTAGAAATAATACTAAACTTCCTTGTTTAACAATATCTTGTAAGAGACCAGCTTTTCTGACAGTGTGAATATCCTGTAACAGTGTCCTGATGTCCATGTAGAAAAACATATTTTTGAGGAAACACATTGTCCTGTATTCTATTTGGATCTTTGTATAAAACACATGTTCTTATGTCAATGCTGATAAGCATATCCTGTTTTTTATGAAGAAAAACATATTTTTGAGAAAACACATTGTCAGAGATCAGCTTTTCTGACAGTGTGAACATCCTGTATTTTATTTGGATCTTTGCATAAAACATCTGTTCTTGTGTCATATCATGTTTTTCCATGCAGAATAACATGTCATTGTTCTTTAAAAGCAGATTTTGCATTTTTGTTCTTGCATACATCCTGTTTTGAGTCTGTAAGGGAAAAATGTCCATTCTTTAAAAGCAGATTTTGTATTTTTGCTCTTGCATACATCCTGTTTTGAGTCTGTAAGGGAAGAATGTCCATTCAGCAGATTCCTTTTCCAAGCCATGGTCATTTAGTATGACTGCTGATCACATATTACTTAAACTTTGTTTCTGCATTTAAGCAAGCCTTTTCTTTCAGCATATTTACAACATAATTAATTTCAGATTTATATTCATAAAATCTAACAATTCCCTCTGTTTTTAAACATACTCAAAACATTTTATATAGAAAACACAAGAAACAAACCTTTAGTTTGATACAACAAATCAAAATGCAATTTTACATAGTTAATACAATGATATTAAAGTATTACTACCAAAACTGGATGTATTTAACAACTTTTTCTTTTGCAGACCATTTTGTGAAAATATTTTTTATCAGTTATGAGCTGTGTCTGCTTTAACTTGATCAATTTATTCTTTTGCAATCATAGAATTTCATTTATGACTTAGAACTGTTCCATTAACTCTTTGCAGCTGTTAAATTAACTATGAGACAATAACTATGTGCTACTGCAAGCATTTATACACTACTGAAAACACACAATTTCAATTTCATTTTAACCATAACATTGTGGTCATGTCTTTGAACTGCTCATTAACATCTTGGTAAAGTACTGAACTGGGCTTAGATAATAAATATTTGAAAGCAATTATTTTACTGGGGTAAAACCAATGATATTACAACTTGACAAATTACTTTTGAACTTATTACGATGTATCCTGTACAGTATGTATTTACACAGACTGTTTGCTATTTATGCATTTCAATCTAGTAGGTACCCTGGACCCATTGTTTTCTTTAAATATGGTTTTTCACACATATTTATTACTAGACATTAATTTTATTTGTACTGAATTCTTCTGCATTTGTACATACAAAGACTGTAAAGTACATTTAGTCTAATCTTACAAATTTAATAGCATTAATATTAAGCAAAATCTTGGAAAATGTTTGTCTCTTTAGAAATATCTAGTGGAATTGATACCAAATTCATATGTCCTGTTATTTTAAACTACATACTCAACAATTATTAAAAATATTCATGCTTTTTTATACCAACATTGTTTTGCCAAAAACATATTAAAATAGTGATTAATCTTGTTCAGTTTTTTACATGTCTTTACTTTCTCTTGTATAGCTGTAATCAATTTTAAGCCATCTCTTGTTTTTTAAACCATATCTTGTATAGCTTTACAATTTAATAGGTTGTAAATACAATTTAATTTTAAATAATACAATAATAACCATTATGATAGCTATTAACAACTTGTAAAATATCTTATCCTGTCAGGTTTAATCCAGTTTACCAGTATTTCTAATACACTAATACCTGTTTTTCCCTCCCCATAAAAGAGTATTGTCAAGAAGGAATGAGATATTTTTTCTTGTAGCTTTATTTTAGACCCTTGTGCAGTACTGCTTATACAGTCAGTGTAAAATGGAGAAAGTGCTCCTCCCCCTTATACAGTCAGTGTAAAACTGAGAAAGTACTCCTCCCCCTGTAGTACTTCAGCACTGTTTACCTGCCCTATGCTATGAGAATAGAATGTATGTCAGCCCAACACTTTGGCCATACATTTACGTTATTTGGTTACCAATAAAGCTTTCACTGTATATTACCTCTAGTAGGTATGTACACCCTCCTGCACAATTGATTTGAACTGTATATATACTATAGCCCATTTGCTGGCTGTACTTGATGAAACTGAGGTTTTTTTTGTCCTTTTAACATTTACTTGCAAACAGATTATCAGTGACATCTATGCACAATTGTGGCATTTTATAAAAATTACTAAATAGTGTTGCTTGTAAACATTTTAACAATTATGTTTTAATAATAATGATGCTTTAGAAAAACTCAAGCTACTTGCCTGGCAATCAGTCTTGTTGTTTATCTTATCTTTCCAGCATTTCCTGTAACTATTCATTCAGTCTAGGAAGGTCTTAGCTCACATTTCATACTCTGTAAACTATAGTTAATTCTTTTAGCATTTTTCCTTTAATGTGATTGTGATTTGCATAACTATGCATTTATACAACATAAATAGACATTATTTTACAATTACCTTACATGGATTTCAGTATTTTTTTTTTTTATTTATCTAACTATTTAACTGTCCTGCCATTAATTTTACAAAAACTGTTTGAATAATACCATCTGTGATTTTCTTTTTAAAATTCAGAACTTTAACTGTTTGGTGTTACTATATAATTATAAACAAATTGTAAAAAACAAAATAGATATTAGTTTAACCAACACATTTATATTTATATTATTTATATTTGCTGTTGTCTGCTTGTTATTCTTGTGTATTGTAACAGATGTACTATAGAAAAAAGAACACACATGCATGTCTGTCTTGTATATGTATATCTTTATACAAGCATGTCATGTCTTGTGACTTTAAATTTTTACTCATCTATTTTTATTTAATTTTATACAGTAGTACAGTTTTGTTTACCTTTTGACTGTGCTAATGAATGGCATTCATATGCTTTACTTTACTGTAGTGCTGATAGATGTCTTGCTTTAACTGAATGAAAGTAAAACATTTAAGAATGATTTGTCCAGACATCAGATCCTACCATCTTACCATGTATGTTTAACCATTTTCAAAACATAAACATATTATAAAGTATATTTATTTTGCACAGATTAACTGTGTATGCAGGAAGTTTTTAGTCTTTGTCAGTTCAGCTAATTTATTTCCTTTATCCTGCAACTTCTGTTGAATTTCCTGTGATGTTGCATGGTCTTTCTGACATTCTTTAGTAAGCTGTTCTGCTGAATTTGAAACTCCTATGCACTTTTGAAAAGATGTATGTATAACTTGTCTAAGCTTTCTGAACTCATTGTGTCTGTCTTTTAGAAGTTTACTACATTTCTTTGTAACAAAATGCACTAGGGGTTTTATCAGTAACTGATTTGACTCACATGTGGTGACAGGACATAACTGTTTAACATCAGAATGTAATGGAAACACTTTACCCTTAGTTAATTCTTTAGATCTGTCTTTACAGTCTATTTTTTTAGCAATATGATGCAATATTATTTTGTGACATAATACACAAAATGCAGTTTTTGTTGAAGCACACAATAAACATTTGTCATTTTTTACATGGTTTTCTTTGAGATACCAGCCAAACATTGTAATACATTTGCATAATGCCTTACTATTAACCTGCCCTAATAAGGTTTTACATTTACTAATGTGCTGTGTATACCAACATAGCCATTTTTTACATTTGCTTAAATTATGCATGAAAATATCCATACTGTCGAATAGCAACCATACTAAAAAATGTGACGTAGAAAAAAGTCTTACCAGTGAGCAAGAAAACAGGTGATCAGGCTGTTGTTGCAGATGGCTGGAAATTTTTTTAAAGTCACTTGAGAAGCTGGGAAAGCACAACAGGCAGTGGACTGATGGGCTAGTGGATATCCCCCTTTTCTTGAAGAATTTATGGCACTGCGAATTTCTTGAACTAGTCTCACTCCGGATTGTAGACGTCTAAAAAACTTTACTACTGCAAGCTGCATATACTGGAATACTTCTGTTCAGAACTGACACATACGTACAAATGTTAGTTACTGCAATTTAACTGAAGTGACCCTCTGCAGGGCTTACCATCACTCCTCCTGTGTTTGAATGCAGATTGTAGGTTTAAATGCAGGCTAGCTTGCCATTGAAAAAAATATATGGTGCTAGTCACTCAGCTGCCTCGCCATTGAAAAAATATTTTGATCTTTACTTGCTTACTTGCTTGGTGTGATGGATCTGCAGTGTTCTTAAGACACTCAGTCTTGCTGGCTGGATTCTGCTAAAATTCAAAGTCTAGTTATATTTGCATTCACAGTCTGTTGCATACAGAAACTTGCAGAATATACACTGATGAGAGAATATACTTTGCAGCACTTGTCTTTAAGAGCAGTAACCAATAACTTTTATAATAAATAAAACTGGACAAACGTTGCAGCTTAAAAGTACTGTTCCAACTTTACTTCTCATATAGTACAGATGATGTGAGAAATATAACATTTACCTTGGGACTTGTGTCCCTACCAAACCTCTACCATACCCCTCTACCTAGCTGGATTTATACAGCTCTTTATATACTCTTTTTAGTCATGCATAAACATATTTTGGAAAATTGCTTATCCTGTAAAAACAATACTAAACTTCCTTGTTTAACAATGTCTTGTAAGAGACCAGCTTTTCTGACAGTGTGAATATCCTGTAACAGTGTCCTGATGTCCATGTAGAAAAACATATTTTTGAAAAAACACATTGTCCTGTATTCTATTTGGATCTTTGTATAAAACACATGTTCTTATGTTAGTTAGAAAAGAAAGATTGGCAAGACAAGGCTGTAAAAGTAAAAACTGTTTTAATAAAAACAACGACAAATCCAAACAATGGTAAGCGCTTTCGGGTTCTCCAACCCTTCATCAGACAAACAACATAACACTGGTCTTTACATTTAAACATACTAACAGCCAATCAAAAACAAACATTCCTAATACCTTACCCGCCTATTTTGTAAGGCAGGTTTTAAAGGAACAATTTCATTGATGCCTGGATATCTGTGTGATCCTAATGTTATAATCCATTTGGATTCAAGTGTCTCAGTAAGCAATTTTATATCCCCCCCTCTAGCTCCTAAACTCACATTGGTAATAGCCTTAAATAAAAATGTGTGTGTGGGGTTATCTATCAAGTGCCTATAAAGTGCATTGTGCTGATCTTTATTTCTTATGCTGGACAGGTGCTGTAGAATCCTGACCTTAAACATATTATTTGTCATCCCTACATAGTATACCGGACACTGTGTACACTCGGCCAAATAAACCACATTGGTGGTTCTACATGTGGCTTTGGCCTTAAATTCAAATACCTGTCCTGTGACTGGATGTTTAAAAGTATTGGACCTATTAATGCTACTACATGCTTTGCAAGTACCGCAAGCTACCGTCCCTGTTCTGGTAATCAGTGGCTTGCTAGCAGAGACTGATTTTTCTCTGCAAAGTAAGTCTTTGAGATTTTTGTTGCGTCTATAGCCAAAAACGGGTGCTTCACCTATCAGGGTATCTAATTTGGGGTCACTTCGTAGTATGTTCCAATTTCTTCTGACTATACCCTGTATATCCTGGATGTCACTGCTATGTGTAAAGTAAAGCCTAACCTCATCATGTCTTTTGTTCTTCTGATGTTTTTCTCCTTCCATTGGACCTTGCCTCAACCAGGGTTTATATCCATCATTTCGTTTCTTTGAACCAGAATCTATCACTCTGCTAACCATACCCTCATTATAACCTCTCTGGCCAAAACATGCTTTTAGGTTTCCTACCTCTCTATTAAAATCCATGTCATCTAGGCATAATCTTGAAGTTCTACACACTTGGCTTTTTACTATGTTGGGAAACATATGGCGGGGGTGCATACTATCATACGATAGTAGATGGTTCTTCCAACAATCTTTTTTGTGTAACGTGGAGATGTACCCGTCCAAAGTATAGCTTATATTAACATCTAAGTAATCTATTTGTTCCTTAGAGTATTTTAAAGTGAATCTGAGAAAGGACGTAGTAGAGTGAAGATATTCCAAAAAACTATACAGTTCAACTATGGTGCCCTGCCAAAAAATAAATATGTCATCTACAAAACGCACATAGGTTCCTATGTGTGATTTCCATCTGTCACTGTTAAAAATGTTGTTCTTCTCCCAGAAATAGAGAACCAAATTTGCATATGTGTTGGCACAGGGGGTGCCCATGGCTACCCCCTGTGCCTGCCTATATGCCTGCGAGCCACCTATGAAAACATTGTTTTCCAAGGTGACTCCCAACAGCCTACATATCAATTTGGTTGTTGAATCATTCTCTCCCATTTCTTTAAGTACATACTCTATCGCTCGTATACCATAATCATTACTTATAACAGTGAAAAGATTTTGTACATCCAGAGTAACCATAATGCTGTTGATGTAATTTTGTTTAAGTTGAAAATCTCTTACTACCTGCAAAAAACCTTTCGAATCCTTCAGTATGGAGGACACCCTATCCACAAAAGGTTTCATATTACATTCTAACCAAATAGATGCATTTTCTGTGACCCATCCTCTTCCGGACACGATGGGTCTAAGGGGAGGGTCACTTAAAGATTTATGGATTTTGGGTAAAGCTTTAAACACAGGTGTAGTCGGCTTGGCAACCATCAAGAACTTTAACAAGTCATCATCAATCATCATTTCAAAATGAAGACGCTTTAATTCTTCATGTACTCCTTGAACTGTCCTAGCTATGGTAACAGGGTTGATGGGGATGTAAGTGTTGTTATCAGATAGCAAGTCCTGCAATTTCTTATCATACAGTGTTTTATCAAGTACGACAATAGCTCCCCCTTTGTCCGCTCCCTTAATAACAATCTCTTTATTGTTGGATAGATCAGCTAAAGCTTTCTGCTGTGCTACAGTTAAATTAAAAAACTTACTTTGTACTCCCTCACTAAAATGCCTTCTCAGATCACATTCACATCTATTTATAAACATGTTCATAGCTGTGGTAAACGGAGGTATAAATGTGCTGGGTTGCCTCAACACTGAGTTAGTGTCACTATTGGTGGATTCATTGTTAGAAGCATTATGAAACATACTCTTTAGGGCCAAATTTCTACAAAAAAGCGCTATATCAAGTACAACATCACTATACACACTAGTCCTTCCTGGCACAAATGTCAGACCTTTGTTTAGGACGAACAACTCATCCTCTGTCAAAATATATGAAGATAAATTGTACACCATACCATAACAAATATCACTAGTCACTCCAAAGTTCGTCTCCTCTTGTTGGGATCTCTCCCTTCGCTGTGTGATCTCTTCCACGGTGTACGCTTCTTTACTGGAGCTGGCAAACTCTCCAAAAAACGTTGTCGTGTTTGCTCATGTTTAGGACGTGCTCCCTTCTCTGTATATAAGTCATTGGAACCCCTCATATGTGAGCCCTCATTATTAATCAAGCAAGTTGTTCCTGTTGCTTGCGGTAATCCTGACGTTTCACCCGCATTAGCGGTTGCTGGTGCGAGCTGCTCCTTCCTTGCTTCCACGATGTCCGGTTCCTGTTGTACTGCTGTTCGCCTTAGCTGGTCAGGTTGCTCCTTGGTGGTCAACTCCTTTACTGGTTTTGTGTTCCCTTCACTCATGGCTGGTTCACTGCGTGCCTCACCTCTACGCTCACCTTGTTGGCGCCTCGTCACTCGGCCGTCGCTATTCACGTCACCGTTGTTCGAGGCCCCCTTGTACTTGGGCCAAACAAAGATATTGCCTGAGGAAAAGTCCTCAAAATCACGTCTTAACTTTTGTGTCTTTTGTTTTCGAAGTTTCTCATCATTTTCTACAAGATCACGCTGTAAATCTGTAAGTCTCTGTTGATAACCTGGCTCCTTAAAATCTTCCTTGATTTTATTCAATAATATATCGACACTTTTCTGTAGCTCCAATTGCTCTGGACCAAAGAATTTATTTATAAGGTCCATATATTTAAAGCCGGTCTCAATATTAAGTGTCTGCCATTGTGCAAGCAACTCAGGGTATCGTTCCCCTTGAGTTGGCATGCACAGAATTCTCATGCCACGGGGAACAATCCCAAACTGCTGACATGCTTCAAAATGGAAATTTTGCCATTTCAGTCTCTGTAACCTCATTGTTTTAAAATTCAAGTCACGTATAAGATCATCAAACCTCTTGTCTGTAGCCACTGGCACATTATTTTTACCAAGTCCAATTCTGTTCACCATAAGGCCAAGATCTAAAAGGGGATTTTTCTGATGAGAGTAATCAATGGTCTTCTTAAAATCAAAACTGCTGTTAACAGGTCCTGTGCTAGATTCCCCTAGCTCGATATTGAGACCGGCTTTAAATATATGGACCTTATAAATAAGTTCTTTGGTCCAGAGCAATTGGAGCTACAGAAAAGTGTCGATATATTATTGAATAAAATCAAGGAAGATTTTAAGGAGCCAGGTTATCAACAGAGACTTACAGATTTACAGCGTGATCTTGTAGAAAATGATGAGAAACTTCGAAAACAAAAGACACAAAAGTTAAGACGTGATTTTGAGGATTTTTCCTCAGGCAATATCTTTGTTTGGCCGAAGTATAAGGGGGCCTCGAACATCGGTGACGTGAATAGCGACGGCCGAGTGACGAGGCGCCAACAAGGTGAGCGTAGAGGTGAGGCACGCAGTGAACCAGCCATGAGTGAAGGGAACACAAAACCAGCAAAGGAGTTGACCACCAAGGAGCAACCTGACCAGATAAGGCGAACAGCAGTACAACAGGAACCGGACATTGTGGAAGTAAGGAAGGAGCAGCTCGCACCAGCAACCGCTAATGCGGGTGAAACGTCAAGATTATTGCAAGCAACAGGAACAACTAGCCTGATTGATAATGAGGGCTCACACATGAGGGGTTCCAATGACTTATACACAGAGAAGGGAGCACGTCCTAAACATGAGCAAACACGACAACGTTTTTTGGAGTGTTTGCCAGCTCCAGTAAAGAAGCGTACACCGTGGAAGAGATCACACAGCGAAGGGAGAGATCCCAACAAGAGGAGACGAACTTTGGAGTGACTAGTGATATTTGTCATGGTATGGTGTACAATTTATCTTCATATACTTTGACTGAGGATGAGTTGTTCGTCCTAAATAAAGGTTTGACATTTGTGCCAGGAAGGACTAGTGTGTATAGTGATGTTGTACTTGATATAGCGCTTTTTTGTAGAAATTTGGCCCTAAAGAGCATGTTTCATAATGCTTCTAACAATGAATCCACCAATAGTGAAACCAACTTAGTGTTGAGGCAACCCAGCACATTTATACCTCCGTTTACCACAGCTATGAACATGTTTATAAATAGATGTGAATGTGATCTGAGAAGGCATTTTAGTGAGGGAGTACAAAGTAAGTTTTTTAATTTAACTGTAGCACAGCAGAAAGCTTTAGCTGATCTATCCAACAATAAAGAGATTGTTATTAAGGGAGCGGACAAAGGGGGAGCTATTGTCGTACTTGATAAAACACTGTATGATAAGAAATTGCAGGACTTGCTATCTGATAACAACACTTACATCCCCATCAACCCTGTTACCATAGCTAGGACAGTTCAAGGAGTACATGAAGAATTAAAGCGTCTTCATTTTGAAATGATGATTGATGATGACTTGTTAAAGTTCTTGATGGTTGCCAAGCCGACTACACCTGTGTTTAAAGCTTTACCCAAAATCCATAAATCTTTAAGTGACCCTCCCCTTAGACCCATCGTGTCCGGAAGAGGATGGGTCACAGAAAATGCATCTATTTGGTTAGAATGTAATATGAAACCTTTTGTGGATAGGGTGTCCTCCATACTGAAGGATTCGAAAGGTTTTTTGCAGGTAGTAAGAGATTTTCAACTTAAACAAAATTACATCAACAGCATTATGGTTACTCTGGATGTACAAAATCTTTTCACTGTTATAAGTAATGATTATGGTATACGGCGATAGAGTATGTACTTAAAGAAATGGGAGAGAATGATTCAACAACCAAATTGATATGTAGGCTGTTGGGAGTCACCTTGGAAAACAATGTTTTCATAGGTGGCTCGTGAGCATATAGGCAGGCACACGGCGTAGCCATGGGCACCCCCTGTGCCAACACATATGCAAATTTGGTTCTCTATTTCTGGGAGAAGAACAATATTTTTAACAGTGACAGATGGAAATCACACATAGGAACCTATGTGCGTTTTGTAGATGACATATTTATTTTTTGGCAGGGCACCATAGTTGAACTGTATAGTTTTTTGGAATATCTTCACTCTACTACGTCCTTTCTCAGATTCACTTTAAAATACTCTAAGGAACAAATAGATTACTTAGATGTTAATATAAGCTATACTTTGGACGGGTACATCTCCACGTTACACAAAAAAGATTGTTGGAAGAACCATCTACTATCGTATGATAGTATGCACCCCCGCCATATGTTTCCCAACATAGTAAAAAGCCAAGTGTGTAGAACTTCAAGATTATGCCTAGATGACATGGATTTTAATAGAGAGGTAGGAAACCTAAAAGCATGTTTTGGCCAGAGAGGTTATAATGAGGGTATGGTTAGCAGAGTGATAGATTCTGGTTCAAAGAAACGAAATGATGGATATAAACCCTGGTTGAGGCAAGGTCCAATGGAAGGAGAAAAACATCAGAAGAACAAAAGACATGATGAGGTTAGGCTTTACTTTACACATAGCAGTGACATCCAGGATATACAGGGTATAGTCAGAAGAAATTGGAACATACTACGAAGTGACCCCAAATTAGATACCCTGATAGGTGAAGCACCCATTTTTGGCTATAGACGCAACAAAAATCTCAAGGACTTACTTTGCAGAGAAAAATCAGTCTCTGCTAGCAAGCCACTGATCACCAGAACAGGGACGGTAGCTTGCGGTACTTGCAAAGCATGTAGTAGCATTAATAGGTCCAATACTTTTAAACATCCAGTCACAGGACAGGTATTTGAATTTAAGGCCAAAGCCACATGTAGAACCACCAATGTGGTTTATTTGGCCGAGTGTACACAGTGTCCGGTATACTATGTAGGGATGACAAATAATATGTTTAAGGTCAGGATTCTACAGCACCTGTCCAGCATAAGAAATAAAGATCAGCACAATGCACTTTATAGGCACTTGATAGATAACCCCACACACACATTTTTATTTAAGGCTATTACCAATGTGAGTTTAGGAGCTAGAGGGGGGGATATAAAATTGCTTACTGAGACACTTGAATCCAAATGGATTATAACATTAGGATCACACAGATATCCAGGCATCAATGAAATTGTTCCTTTAAAACCTGCCTTACAAAATAGGCGGGTAAGGTATTAGGAATGTTTGTTTTTGATTGGCTGTCAGTATGTTTAAATGTAAAGACCAGTGTTATTTTGTTTGTCTGATGAAGGGTTGGAGAACCCGAAAGCGCTTACCATTGTTTGGATTTGTCGTTGTTTTTATTAAAACAGTTTTTACTTTTACAGCCTTGTCTTGCCAATCTTTCTTTTCTAGTTTGGACTATTTTGGCTTGGCAAGACTTTAGCTACAGCACAGAGCATTTTTTCTCTTTATACATGTTCTTATGTCAATGCTGATAAGCATATCCTGTTTTTTATGAAGAAAAACATATTTTTGAAAAAACACATTGTCAGAGATCAGCTTTTCTGACAGTGTGAACATCCTGTATTTTATTTGGATCTTTGTATAAAACATCTGTTCTTGTGTCATATCCTGTTTTTCCATGCAGAATAACATGTCATTGTTCTTTAAAAGCAGATTTTGCATTTTTGTTCTTGCATACATCCTGTTTTGAGTCTGTAAGGGAAAAATGTCCATTCTTTAAAAGCAGATTTTGTATTTTTGCTCTTGCATACATCCTGTTTTGAGTCTGTAAGGGAAGAATGTCCATTCAGCAGATTCCTTTTCCAAGCCATGGTCATTTAGTATGACTGCTGATCACATATTACTTAAACTTTGTTTCTGCATTTAAGCAAGCCTTTTCTTTCAGCATATTTACAACATAATTAATTTCAGATTTATATTCATAAAATCTAACAATCTGGTATACTGTCAGGCCCCATCAAAGGCATGTTTTTAGCTTTAGAGAGAGCAGTGGCAAACTGCTCTTTGGTGACAATTGGCAGTGGATTGGTGGAAGCTATTTCTTGTGAGAGAACTGTGGGTGATGGGGAGGTAAAGTTTGAGCTGAATTTGTCAGCCTGCAGATTTGCTATATCTTACAGCTGAGTATACGTGATGCCACCTACAACAAATTTCACACATTGTTGGATATTGCCCTTAAGACTGAAGACATAACTGAAAAAATGCCTTATAGTTATCCATAGCTTTGGAGGCATCTGTCTTCCAGGCCTGTTTGGAGGGAATCATGGAGCAGAATTTCTTTAACTGTCTGTTTTGAATGGAGAAAAATATCCATTAGAGGTTTCCCCACATTTGGATCAGTTCCTGAAAGACTTCTGAGTACAGTTTCCATTTGTGAGAGTCTGCCCTGGTCCTGTTTAGCTTGTCTGCTACAGTGCTTTGCTCTGAAAGAATGTGTGTGGCTTTGAGTCGAATTTAGCTGAAATCCCACCTCTGAGGCCATCATGGCAAGTCTGCAAAGAGGATAAGATCCAGTATCCCCTTAATTTTTATATACAACATCACTGTGGAATTTGATAGTTTGAAGAGGCTTTAGGGACCAGTGATGATTTAAGGCTTTTAAAATATTGAGTACTGCCAGTATCTCTTTGACATTTATGTACTTTTGTCTGATCCGCATGTTCCACAGACCTTGCACATTCACATCCCTTTTTTTAGAACAAGAAACATCTTTTTTAAATTACAACATGACATAGGCAATCATGCATTTATATAAATGAAAACAAACCATGTTGACATACTACTATTTGCAAGAATTATATATCATTTATAATCTAGTCAGTCATTGTCAGTCAAACATTACATAGCCCATTCAAATCCTGCCTTCTCTTAAATATCATTCCTCCTCCAAAATGGTATTGTGCATGTATTGTTCCCACAATTCCCATTTCTTTTTTTCTTTGTAATTTGCTCCTGCCCTTAAATATCCTATTTCCATTTTTTATCTCTGTTAGTATATTCACTACTTCCAGTGCATTTGATTTAGAATTTGATTTCCGTTTTCTAGTAACTGCTTTTTTGGTAGCCACCATAATTAGACTCAGCAAGCCCTTATTATGTCTAGAAAATTCTGATTCTGTATTAGAGCTCAAAAAAAATCATTTCCTTAGTTATACCAATTTGTTCATCCAGTATTTCTGATACAGTAGTCTGCATGGAATGTTTAAAGTCTGCCAACCCATTGCACTCCCACAAATGTGTTCCCAATTACCTCTTTCTTCCCCATCACACCTCCAACATTTGCTATCTACCCGAGGAAAAATTATTTGGAGTCTACTTGGGGTATAAAAATACCTATGTAAACACTTCCAAGCAAATATCCTAAATCTTGTAGATTTTGTTGCATATTTGGGAGTCCTACATATATCCCAAATTATTTCCTTGTGAATTGCTTATCCAGTCTCTCTTCCTAATCCTTTATAACCTCCTCTGATTCTTATAGTTATCATGCATATTTTGTATGCTTTACTAATTAACTCTTTTTAACAGCAGCTTCTGTTCTACATTCTACTAAGAACTCTACCAGTGCTGGTCTTTGATTTAGGATCCCCCTATTTCTCTCTTTGCCCATACTCTGATATCAGTCCTTAATAGGGAAGGCAGTCTCTAGTCTGCAGTCCAAATATATTAGTGGTCTCTTCCCATTCTATTACCTTTTCCTACTTATTTGCTCCCAATACATTATTTCCTTTGCCGGCTTTTGCCAGCAAATTCCAACCCCCTCTTGCCTATTGTTTATTGCCTAATTGTAGTCATCCCTGTTGGAAGAATCTCCTTTCTACACTTCCATGTAGTCTTAGTTCTTACAATAGTTTCTGCTGCTTTATTAATATAATATTCTGTATGGTTATTGCTGTTCTCCTTAAGGATCTGCATCCAGAATCCCAGTCACTCCTTGTTTCTTGAGCTTACCCCCTGTATCATTATCATCCCTTTCCACTTTGAATTGTAGCTTTCTGCTTGCACTATATATAGGAGCCTTAACTGTGTAACTCTGAAATACCCCTTCAAATCAGGTAATCTCAAACCACTTTAAACTGTTGGAAGGATCAGCTTATCCCACTTGACTCTAGCAGTTTTCCCCTCCCAGATAAAATCCTTCAGCTCTTATTAATTACTATCCACAACTTCTCCTCTGGTTGATAATCATATGCCTGACCTGTGCATAAAACTAAAGGGACTAAAAAGCATTTTGACTGCTTGTATCTTGCTATCCATATCCACAGTGGTGGCTGGTGACTTCAAATCACAGGGGGGCTGCAGGAGACAGCTGAATGGGTGGGGTCAATGGGGAAGGGGTGTGGTCAACTAGAAAGGGGAGGAGCTATGCTCAAAACCACAAAAACTAACTTTAATTAAATACGCTGCCCTGGGTGGCAAACCATCATTATGAAAGTCCAATCAAGACAAAAATAAGTGTAGAAGAATAAACATATTTCAATGCATTGGCTGCATGACAGCTTACTTAATATCTAGATGGAAACAAAAGGTTGTGAGGCATGAAAAAATAAATTACTTTTTAAATACATTACTGGAATGCCAGTCAAAATCAAGTACAAGAAAAACCAGAAGCACTCAACTCAAACCACTTCCCCTTGCACTGCAGTTCTAATTATAATATATTCAGCTTTATTAAAGTACCAAGTAACATGCTGAATGTAGAAATCTCTGTGATGCTCCCACTTGTAAAAATGTTTCTTATCCAAAAAAGACCTGCTGCCTGACAACTTGTTTCATGGGGAAAACATGATCAAAGTAAAAAATGAAAAGCAAACAAGAAACAAGCTCAAGATACATTGCTTAAAGGATTACTGTACAGGTTATGGACGACACATGATTGGCATTCTGTTTAGTTTACGGGTAAAGTCTGTAGAGATGACTGGAACTGGAAGTCTCCAACAAGTGTAATGAGCTTTTTAAAATAATGGAATCCTGTCCTTTAATACCCAAGGCTTATACATTATCTAGTCAAGTATTCTTTGCATGGCAACAACAGAAAGGCTTTCAATGTTGGCAATTCTTTAACAGTATGCTTATTAAAGCTTACTTGCATCTTACGATCTCAGACAAGCTTACCTTATGGTCATTAAAACATTGCTACTTAAACACAGAGCAACAGGCACTTTGAGTAATAAGCATAAATCTGAGTAATAAGCATAAATCAACAGTACAAAAATATGACAGAAACCAGACCATTCTGCAAAATCAAGGACAGATGAAAAGCCACTGTAGTACTTGTGTCTACCTTGGATGGGGAGGACACACTGCATAACTACTCCTTGCCTTGCTTGGACACATCCAGAGTCACTACATGGGGGAGTGGGGTGCAACAAGTATGTCACAATTTGAAATGTCTCTGGCTGACTGATGGCCCTGACACATTTGTCATACCTCTCAACCTCAAGAGCAAGAAATCTGGACAAAGCCATACACAGAAGTGGGACAAAGGCCCAAAAATAAGGACAATTTTTAAATATTGCTCTAATAAACTTAGAAAGATAATAGAATAGGTCTTGCATTAGTATGAATTTTATGAAGGGTATAAAATCTGAAACTCAAATGTTTGTCATTTTCTAACTTCAGTCTTTAGTGATTTGTCACTAATTTGCCAAAAAACACAATTTTATGAAAAATGGACCAAAAATGTGATGCAAAAATATAAAATAGACACACAATACAGCTGGGAACCTGTCAAAGAAGGGACACTTTAATATTAGTACTGCTACCTTGAGCAGCTAACAAAATAAAAGAGTCTACATGCATTTCAAGTGTCTATAACTTTGATTATTACAGTTATTTCTTAATTGTAAACCCTCCATGTTTTCTTCCAAAATTGCTATTTTGCGGAGGGATTATTAGGGGAAAGAGCAACATTTTGAGCCAAAATCGGGGACAGTTGAGAGGTTGGCTATGCCTATTTCTATAAAGCAATTTATTTGCATGTACCTCTCAACCTGTTAATGCAGTAAATCTGAACAAGGCCAAATATATTGGGGGCACATATAAACAGTACTAAAAATTGCTCTTGTATAAATTGAGACAGTTGATAGAACAGCTCTTACTTTAACATGCATTTTTCTGAAGGTTATGAAGTCTGAAACTCAGTGTATCATTATTTAGTGACTTAATTCCTAAATGATTTGCCAGAAAACTACAAATTTTATGAAGAACAAACCAAAAATACGAAGCAAAAATCTATTCATTCTTTGAAAATCTGGACAGTTGGGAGGTATAGTTCAGCTGGGCCTGTCTGAGTTTGCTGACCTTCCCCTCTGACAAAATCATGGTTGAATGGAGCCTCTGCAACCATTCCAATGAACCATTACTTGGCTATTTCACTCCATTTACCATAAACACTAATGTGCATACTGCTTTACTTCTATGATGAGTTGGACTTCATTTGAAAGTTTTATTTTGTATTTTACAGCACAAACACTAAGTCATCTGCTAAACAAAGCAATGCAGTCTCACAATGAAAGCTTAGCATTAAAACTTCTCTGCCCTTGAAACTCACATTCATTGAAACCCACATTCAAAGAAAATACATTTTGCCAGTGGCAGATAAAGATTAATTTTGGGCTGTTTTCAAATCATAGGCCCCTTGCATATGAAACATACATGTGCTCTTTGATACACCTTCCTCACTGTACTAAAATTATATTCCTTGTACAATACAGTACAGTTGTTAGAGGGTGTTTTAAATTTGTTTTGAACATTTTTTCCAGTAAGCAATGAAACAAAACGTATGCACCCATAATGGCAAAACTGCCCAGTTCAGAACATTTATCATAAAAAAAGTCTACTCGGACTTCCACAGTCCACCATTATTAGTAAATATGCACAATTCTACAGTCCACCATTATCAGTAAATATGCACAATTCTACAGTTCACCTTTATCAGTAAATATGCACAATTCTACAGTCCATTATCAGTAAATATGCACAATATCTGAAGTAAAAGTCATCTAAATAATTCCACATTAAAGAAGTCTGTAACTAATGAAGAGGTTGCTGCTAGCAATCACCTTTATATTTCATGGTTTCATCGAAAAATAAAGTGTCTGTTGCCCCTCAGGAATAAATTGCCTATATTACATTAAAAAATGATAAGCTAGTAATATTGCAAGAGGAAATGGATGGCAAACTGATAACAGACTCATAGTTAGTATCTTCACCAAGGAGAACATTCTCAGTACGGCAGCATCCACCCCTTGTGGGAGTAGAACCCACAGCCTTCTGCATCAAAAGCAAGTACACAACCTGTTGTGCTATTAACAAGGCAAAACACTAAACTTCTGTTCCCCTGCAGCTCTCAGCTCCTTGTAAAATCTACTCAATACTCAACTTCGCAGCATAAGAAAACTGGAAAAAGCCAAAATGTATTGGGGGGGGGTCAAAAGCCCAAAAACCAGGGACACAAACATTGTTTGTATAATCTTGAAAAGTTGCTAGAACCATACATTTTACTGCCAAGCTCCCTGTGCAAAACAGTCAGAGCAACATACCACTACACCAAATCAGCTGCTTTGTAAAAGAGGAAGACTGAAACTTAAATGGCTATCATTTAGTGAATTCAGTTCTCCCCATAGCTGTCAACCTCTTAGTACAAAACACCTGGACAAACCCAGTAATGAGGGAATACAGCCCTCAAACATTCAGTGAATTCAGTTCTTGCCATAGCTGTAGCACAAAAAACCTGGACGAAGCCATTAATGGGGGAATACAGTCCCACAAATAGGAACAAATTTCAAATATTCATCTTATAAACTTAGAAAAATGCTAGAATAAAAGGTTGTATTATGGTTGTGTTACTATGTATTTTTTGAAGAACATGAAGTCCGAAATTCAAATGCCTGTCAATTTTACTGCTGACAGAATAAAAACAATTTTCAGCAGAGACACAGGGAGAAATACTGCAGACACGTCTTTGTAAAATGACAGGGCATCAGAGCAAATCCACACAAACACAGGGAGGAGATGCAGACTCCACACAGAAGGCACCCCAGCCAAGAATCAAACCAGAAAACCTATAGCTGTGAGGCAACAATACTACCACTGCACCATCAAATATGCAAGGACTTAAACATTCAGAAACATGAAGTCTGAAATTCAAATGCCTGTCAATTTTATTTAACATTTGTTAATCAGGACAGCCTGACATGGAACAAAAAAAAATTTCAGCAGAGGCCCAGGAAGAAATAATGCAGACATGTTTTTGTAACATGGGAGGACACAAAAGCAAACCCACACAAACACAGGGAGAAGATAGACTCCACAAAGAAGGCACCCCAGCCAAGAATCAAACCTGAGAACCTGCAGCTGTGAGGCAACAATGCTACTACTACACCATCAAATATCAAGCATTGCAGCATTTACAAACCACAGATATTATGAGGAACAGATCAGATCAAATACGAGGCAAAAATCTGCAATTTTTTTTACAAATGGTGGTGGGTAGGGAACTCAAGTCTTTAACACCTGCATACAGGGTTCAAGCCTGAGGTATTCCCTACCACACCACCATGAGCACCTGGGGCATTTTCACACACACACACACACACACACACACACACACACACACACACACACACACACACACCATCTATTAATGTAAAAACATACACCACTGTACACACACACACACCATCTATTCATGTAAAAACATACACCACTGTACATATATAGCATTACAACACAGAATGCCAACTTTACACTGGTCATTTAGTAGAAACCCTTGGCAGTTTTTATTCCCATCTACCCTTTGAAAACTAATACTATAGCTGCAGGTTTGATAGACTATGAATCTGTCATGTCTAGCCTTAAATATTCAGAATAAATACTGGTCCTTTTTGAGCAATATTCTTAGTAAAGGGTCTTCATATACTTGACATGAAGTGAACAAAGCTGTGAGACAATTTCGAGTCACTTACTTTTCAGTGAAGGTATTTTTCTTGGTGTATTTTTATGCTTGTTTTGTGCCTTAAACCATGTTAACAACTGAAAGACGTTTCTTGCATTGAATATGCTAGAGGAAATATCACAGTAGGCTGTACATATTCCTGGCTTTGTCATGAAAATCTAGTGATGTTACTGTGTGAAGATGGTCTAGCACCTGAATGCTTGCTTGGAAAGTACCTTGGTTTGGTGAGGATATCTCATTTGATCACTTCTTTTGTCATGCTAGTAACACTTCTTTGCTCAAAAATCAGGGAGGAAGCCAAACTTAATGGAAAGAAAGGCCCAAATCAAAGACAATGTTTAAATATTCATCTAGTTCACTTAAAAAGTTAATAGAAATACAAGTTCTGCTTCAATATGCCCTTTCTGAAAAACACATATGGTATTGACTGACTATAATCTACAATGAGTTACCAGAAATTCAAGCATTTTATTATGAGGCTCAGGGTATACATATTAGGGAAATCAATGACATTTTGTTACACTGAACAGTTTTTAGCACTGTGGAATGCGTATTATGTAAACTTACATGCCTGCATACCTAAACTTTTTTTTTAGATTTTTAGAATTTGGAATGTATGTTATGGTAAAGATCACAATATATTTTTTAGGTGGCAAATGTAAATGCAGCTGCATGCATGTTACATCTGTGCAAGGTAATTTATGTGTTACACAAAAGATAAAAAAAGCAAGTTAAATTGTCTTGCACAGCCTGATATCAGCTAAGAATAGCAATATGCAAATTATTACATTAACACATGCATACTAATGTTACTAGAATATTTTATTTTCTTATGGCAGTTTGATAGAACTCAGCACTAGTTTTCTATCTTGTTTTGATAAAGTAATTGATTGCAGCTTCAGCAGGGTTTTAGCAGAAATTCTAAACTGGAACATCAGAGAATAAATTTAATAAGATAGACTTTTGCTGCACTAAGGCTTGCCTTATAACTAGCTTTTGCTATATTGGTTTGCTTAAATAATCCAGATGCAACTACAGTTGTATGTTAACAGAAATACTAAATTGGAGCATCAAGGACCAACTTTAATAAGACCGATCCTCACTGTAGCTGAAAGCGTTACTTGCATTATTTCTGATTGAAAGGAGTTCCCTGGACATCACACAGCACAACAAAGAGATGTAGTGCTATGTATTAAAAGATACATTGCAATAATTTAATAAATTCACTGAGCTAGCATATCTACAAGAATTTATTACATACTATCTTTTAATGCATTTTGCCTACATGTGAAGGTGTCAGCAGGATTAATTTTTGTTCCATGTTTGTACCAGCTATTTCAAGAACTAATTTCTAGTGCTAAAACTTTGTTTGACAGGTACATATTTTATTATGAAATATGTGAATGATCAAATGTTATCGATTCTATTCAAATACAAAATCATACATTCATATAGTAAAAAGGATCAAAGCACACTTACCTGTCCCGGCTGTCCAACGTACATCCAAAATGCTGCCCGCACAATAATCCAAGACCCGCGAGATTCCCGTGATCCAAACCCTAATCCACAGTCCCGACGCTGACTGCTGCTGTTGCAGTCCGGCCCCGACGCATTTTCCCGGCGAGTCTGTGCACTTTAAAAGTGCACAGACGTCTCCTATGTTTCCCTACCTGGCTTGCCGGACTGCCGCGAGCATGCGCAGTAGACTTGCAGTAGTCTGGACTACTGCGCATGAGCGAAGTCCGCGAATTTAAAAAATTTTTTTTTTCTTTGTTGAGGGGGCTGCAGTTCGGCAGCCCGATAGCACGGGCCGCCCCTGCATATCCATAAATCAGAGCTTCCAATTTCTCAGTTCTTGTGTTATCTTTTGTTTAGTCTGTTCTCACATATCCTTAGCTGCCATAACAGAATCTTTTTTAATCCCTGCTCCTAAGTACTTCATTTTATCATGTCCCCATAAATACGGGTATTTCTGAAATAATTTATGTGTGGGTACATAGTTTACAGCTACTGCCTTTGTTTCACCTTCATTAATTTTGTATCCCAAAAGATTTAAAACTTTCTCAAAGTGTTCCACAACACTGAAATGTCCTTTTCTGATTTTGTCAGGTATAAATAATATCATCTGCAAATAAAACCAGCTTTTCTTGACTATCATACCAATTATATCCTTGAATTTCTGAGTCCTTATTTTCTTTGCCAGTGGTTATAAATATAACACAAATAACAAAGGGAAAAGAGGACACCCCTTCCTAGTTTCTCTGATCAAACAGAACTTATCAGAGAGGAACCAACCCACTTTAATTTTCACCTCCAATCCCTCATATGTCCTCGTAATCAACATTATATTTTTTGTCAGGGAATACAACTGCTGCCAATACCTTACTCATAAAATTTCAGTTTACTCTGTTGAATGCTTTCTTTACACCAGGACCCACCAACAGTGAAAGTTTCTTACATTCTGCTTTCCTCTGTATTGTCATTGTTCTAGTAATATTGTGAAATGTTTGCCTTCCCTCCACAAAACCACATTGATCCACATATATCAATTTTGGCATCACCTTTGCCATTCTTTTAGCCACTATAGACATAAACACTTTGTAATCATGGTTTAGAATTGAAATAGGCCTATATAAACCTAGATCTGATGGGACTTCACCATATTTAGGTATTACAGACACCACCAGTTTCTTGCAGGATGTTGGTGGTGTTTTTCCTTTTAAAATACTGTTAAAACCTTTCAGATTTTTCAGTTTTTCCCTTATAGCTTCCAAACTTCAACAGGAATACCATCTATCCCTGGGCACTTTCCTGTAGATTGGTTATACATTACTATGTTTGTCACCTCCTCTTATCCTAACTGTTAGTAATTGAGCCTCATCTACCTTTAACCTTGACGTATTTAATTCTTCCATAAATATTTCCATTTGTACCTTTTCTTGATTTACTTATTTCTCTGCTTTATACAGATTTTCTTAAAATTTCCAAAATATTACTAGTACCTCAACAGGATCACTGGTTATCTTCCTCGTTATACACTCCCTAAGCTTGGTGACAACCCTTTCTAATTTCTGTTGTCTGAGTCATTGTGCCATAAGTTTTTGTGCTCTGGAGTTATTGTCAAAAAACATTTGCTTAACAGCAGTCTTTCTAAACTCAAGCATATTATCGCGGTAATCCCTTATTTTATATTTAACATTCTGCAATTGCACCCCTTCTTGTTCTGTGAGATTCACCCTATTCTGCAATACTTTACCTTTTGTAGTTTCACCCCTTTTGATACAGCCCCACAGGCAAAGTCTGAGACATGTGGAGGAAGGGAGAAGGCGAGTACCGTCTTTGGAAGAGAACTGATCCACCCACCATAATAGCCGTTTTCTCACAAACTCCAGGACTGGAATCTAAAAAAAAAAAAAAAAAAAAAAAAAGACATTGATGCTGAGACTAGACCTGATCCTGAGGTTGTGATGAATTTTTCTTATGTTAAGTGTGACCAAGGGAATCATGATAATCATAGAGGCCAAGAAACTCCAAATCCTGAGAAATTACCTGACAGATGTCAGATATTTGTTGGAAAAGCACAGGAAGATTTATTTGTACAGTTCTTTAGCCTCTGATGTTTTAGCCTCTGAAAGAAAAAAACCCTCCTAAGGAACTATCCAGAAGATATCCCTGAAAAAATATTCTTTCAGAAAGAATGAGAGTTGATTTCTGTATGTTCACGTGAAACCAAGGCTGAGTTGGCATTTCATGATGTTAGAGAATCCTGACAACTGGAAAAATAGTTCTGCAAATGTAAGATAGTCATCCTAGTATGGAAAGATGTGAATGCCTTGAAGTCTACAGTGAACAATTACTGGAGCCAGTCACTTTGTAAATACCCTTGGTGCAACAGATATACCAGAAGGATAAGACAGGGAAATGATAATGTAAGCCAGACACTGAAAATCTTAAATATCTGAATTATTTCCCACTTAGTGTATAAAGATGAGCATCTTTTAAGTTTAATGTTGCCATGAAACTGAGAGAGATGTGAGTGGTGAGGTTTGGTAGGATAGCATTTTGAACTTTGGGAGCTTGACATACATTGCGAAAAGAAAGATCTACGGTTGATTTCCAAGTTCCCTATTTCTTTCACACCAGAAAGATTATTGAATAAAAATCTTGGGCTACCTGATCTGAAGGCCCTAATTCTGTGACCCCTTGAGACAATATCATCCAAAATAGGAGGATACAGGGACATGTGGTTTACAGGATGAGGAGGAAACTCTGAAAAGGAAAAAGGGATTCTTACTGTCATCTGTATACCCCTGTTTTATGATGCTCAAAACCCATTTTTGTGAGAAAATCTAATGCCACTAGGGAAGATGAAGGCCTAGACTGAGGGATATATTTAAAGGGTTGTTGGGATGGGAAGCTTGAATGGGCAAGTAGCCAATCTGACTTTTTAGACTGCCCTTGGGTCTGGGAGGCTCTTTCTTTCTTGTTTGAGTCCCCTGGCCATTCCTTTATAAAATTAGTTTGTCTGAGTTTTGCTAAGACTGTTAATTTACTTATTGAAAAAGGGTCATGGATTAGAAAGAAAAGTAGGGTAGAAAGAACTGGATAACCACTTGAATTAATTGTCCTCTTTCTTCAAGTCTTTTTATGACATTAGCAGCAGAAGCACCAAATAGAACACCGTAGTCAAGGGAAGAATTTCAATTTTCAGCTTCAACGTCTTTTGGCAAGTTTTGAGAACATGAATGTCAAAGGAAAAATATACTTTAAAAATGATCAGTACATGGTAGGTTCAGGTTAAGGCACTTTAATCTTGCAGCAAGGAGACAAAAACGTGCTAATACAGAGTTTGTCTAACTAGAATCAGGAAATGCAAGCATTTTTATACATTTTCTAATAAGACTGCCTACCAAGCTGACATAGCAAATCACAAGTTTTAACATCATCATTACGTAGCAGTTGTTTTCATGAATTTCTGCTTGTACTAACAATTTTTGTGAGAAACTTCCTAAGAAAAACAATGTGGCCTTGGCTACCACCTGTTGGATATATGCAATGTTACCATTCAAGGAACTATGGCTAATTTGAGCACAAAGCAAGTATAGATTGCAGTTCATTTCTCCAACAGTTCTTTGTTTGTCTTTATCTCTTCCTTCTGCAGCTGTGCATGTTCTCATACCATGAACAGAGCTAATTGTTCAAAATCATTACATTATAGAATATGGCATTGTTCATTCATTGCTTCCTGACCTAGCAGATAATCACCTGTTTCTCAAGTACATTTCCAAAAGGCATAAACATGAATTTTGCTGTGCTAGCAGTTACTAGGTCAGAGGTCTTCTTGCATGTTTCAGATAAAACTAAGCTGTATATAAAATAGTGTATATAAAATAGAATGAAAAACGTGTTAACTCATTTAGTTTCTAATTAGCATTAAGCACACACATTAATACATATTTTTCTGACATTTCCCCCCTGTTAATACTTTTTAATTCTATTTTCAAAAGCATAAACAGTTTGCTTCTTCTCCTAACCTCTTCCATTCAGGATTTGCAGTTATGAGAGTCATTCAGTTTAGACTTATGAAAGTGTTTCACTTTTCAACAACTCTTCAATTTCAGTACTTTGATACAAAGTCCCAGAAACTGACATGTCTATAAAATCTTTGAGTAACTTCTTCATGCAGGGAATACCACAACAAATGCATGCTCCTAAAAGGAGTAATCCCACACAAATGGCAATCAGGATGTTCATTAGGATGGAACCCCACCCCCCAAACAGATTCTGGAAAAGTCCGTCAGAGGGTTTGGGCCTGGTTTGGTCATGGTCGACACTTGCTGGATCACCTCAAGATGGTCATTTATCTCGTGCTGGTTGTCAGGAATATACGTACAGCATTCTTCTTTGATTAAAGCACAGGTACCACCTCTAGCCGCTAGGGTGAAGTCGAGAGCCATGCGGTTCTGAAGCACCACAGTTCTCATAGCATTCAGTTCATCAGTCACTAATTCGAGAGCAGAAAAAGTTGCATTGCTCATAACTTTGAGAAGTTTAGACAGTTTTCTCAGCTCCCAAATCGATTTTACTGCACCATATGCAGGGGCTATGCCTGTCCATGATATAATGGTGTCACTCAAGTCCATGTGTGTCAGTTTATCTTTGTTTTTTATGGAGTTATGGTTTCTCCACCCTGCTTCGATTCGTCCCACTGGGTTCTCAGGTCTCTTGATTGGACGTCTAGGTTTACTGCTGACCTCTCTGACATTTTGAATTTTCCGTGAGGCAAAGCTGCAGTGTGTCGTATGGCCGGAACCAGGTAACAGAAAAAACAACTGCCGGACCAATTCTCAGGTAGCCATTTATATGCTTTTTTCCCACAAACAAAATAACAATTCTCTACTTTAGTATTGATATAAGCTTGCCCTGCATGAGACATTTTCTTATCAATAATAGAAAGCTGCTTTAAAAGAACAGGATTATGTTGTATCTCATTAACACTTCTATGCATCCTCTCAAAATATGCATCATAGTTTGTATCACAAATAGTTTTAGTCTTACTGGCTTTAATATAACATTTATAAGAAACAGTCACATTGCAATTGCTCCAACCCACCTGAATAGTGTCATTTTTGTAAAAACATACAATCCCTTTTTGTCTAACAGGTAGGTACAATGCTATTTTGTCTTGTGATTTCACATGTGTAGTATCACAAATCAAGTTTTCCCAGGTCTCATTGACCCCTAGGGGGACAGCAGTCATCAATAATCCCCCGTATGCTGTTGGTATAGCTGTGCAAATCCAGCAGTTCAAAACATTAAAAGTCTCAGCATACACATATTTAATTGCTTGGTAAGTGTTAAGGTTTGGATGCCAGTCTATGAGTAATGCATCACATTTATTCAGTTTAACTCGTGTGGCTGGGAAAAGGAAAGGCCACAGCAAAAAGATCATTGTTATCAGTATAGCTATCAGAATAATCATTCAAATTTTCTGAGGTTGTTCTGCATCTCTGTTTACTCTATACCTGGTCATTTTGTTCTCGTTATACAACAGTAACAAGGTTTTTGTCCAGTTCAAAGTTCTTAACCAATTTACAGTGTATCAGATGAATCCAGGACGCTCGCTCTGCAATCTTGACTGCAGTGGGTGTTGACAGTAGCACCTGGTACGGTCCTTCCCACTTCGGAGAACTCCGGTTCTTTTTCTTCACAACCTTCACCCAGACCCATGTGCCTGGGGCTATTGCTGCTTCCAATGGTCTGGTTTGTTCTTTATCTGAAACAGAATTTAACTGCAAAAGTTTGTTATTCAAAAATCGCCTCATATACTCTGCAAGTGAACTGTCAGCCTCCTGGTCTGCAGGCATGAGAGGATTCCACTAAGGTGTATAATATGCCCTCCCAAACAGAATTTCAAAAGGAGTTAACCCTTTTACATTTGGGACAATTCTCATACTCAACAGTGCCAGAGGTAGACAGTGCACCCAGTTCTTTTGTGTCTCACTAATCAATTTCCTAAGCTTGTTTTTCAAAACTCCATTGTGCCTCTCTACTAATCCTGCAGATTGGGAGTGGTATGTGCAATGGTTTTTCAGAGAAATCCCGAAGTAACGGCTTAATTGTTGTATAGTTTGATTTACAAAGTGTGTGCCATTGTCATTATAAATCTTTTCCGGTATGCCAAATCTAGGAATAATTTCTTTAACGAGGACTTTTGCAACAGTAGCTGCATCTGGATTTTTAGTTGGAAAAGCTTCCACCCATTTGGAAAACATATCTATAATGACAAGGCAGTACTTCTTATTTTCGCATTTGTTCAGCTCTATAAAATCCATACAGATAGTATGGAATGGACACAGTGATGTAGGGAAACTCTCTTGTTTAGGTTTCAATGCTCCTTGTGCATGATGCTTGTTACAAACATGGCATGCTGCACAAAATTTTTTGTGTAGTTTGTAAATCCATACATTGTAAACACTCGATTCACTAACTGTACCATCCCCCCTGTTGAGACATGGCACTGCCCATGGCTCAACAAAGCTGCATATCTAAACATGTTAGATGGCAAAATCGGTTTCCTCTCTTTGGAGATGTACAGTCCTTTCTCAAGAATTGCTCCTCGTTTTATCCATTTTTGTTTTTCTACATTTGTAGTAAGTGTCTGCATTGTTTTTAACATTTCTAAGTCTAAAATCTCAGATGGTTGTAATTCCTCACACAAAAGAAGTACCTCTGAAGCTGAAGCTGCTTGTTTTGCAGCTGTATCAGCTCTCGCATTACCTTTTGAAATTCTATCCTGTTGCTTGGTATGAGCTACGCATTTGCAAATAGCTACTTTCTGAGGTAACTGAATAGAGTCTAACAAATCTAAAATAAATTGCGCATGATTAATTGGTTTACCAGTAGATGTTATCATTCCTCTATTTTTACACTGCTGCGCAAAAATATGTACAGTAGAAAAAGCATACTGGCTGTCAGTAAAAATGTTCACTCGTTTACCCTTTGCCAAAGTACATGCCCTTGTCAAAGCAATCAATTCTGCTGCTTGTGCAGATAAGTTGTGCGGTAAAGACTTTGCTTCTAAAATCTCAGTATCAGAAACTACTGCATATCCCACTAGATTCTGTCCTGTAGGACCCCTCCTACATGAGCCGTCCACATAGTATGTCACCTCGGCATCATCCAAGGGAACATCCATGAGGTCTTTTCTAGGTAGTGTCTTTTGCTCAATCTCCTGCAGGCAGCAGTATGGTTTGCCATCTGCAGGGGTTGGGAGCAAGGTTGACGGATTCAAAGTTGTGCATCGTTCAATTGTCATATGAGGTTGGCTCAACAGTATAGTCATACAGGAAAGATGTCTAGCTGGAGAAAGATATGCTACTTTTTCTTGCAGTAAAATAATCGCGACTGCATGAGGCACTCTCAATGTGAGAGGGTGGAATAACACTACTGAGGCTGAAGCCTGCACTGCCATTGCAGCTGCGACTACTGCTTGTACACAGTGGGGCAGGGATCACACCACTGGGTCTAGCTGTGATGAATAGTAAGCTATGGGGCATTGTTTGTCCCCATGCTGTTGTGTTAACACTGATGTCATATAACCCTGCTTATAATCTACAGTTTGAAAAAATCTTTTATGATAGTTCGGTAATCCTAAAACTAATGAAGAAGCTATCAGTTGTTTCAATTTGCAGAAAGCTGATTCTGCTTCTGGTGTCCACTGTAATAAATCTTGTGCTGCCATAGGTTTTTTAAATATCAAGTTGGTCAGTGGAGCAGATTCCAAGGCATAGTTTGGAATCCAACTCCGACAAAAATTAGTAGTACCCAGGAAGGACATCATTTCCTTCTTGGTAGTTGGTTTAGGTGCTTGTAATATTGCTGTTTTTCTGTCTTCATCTAATATTCTGCCTTCTTTGGATATTACATATCCCAGGTATTTGACCTGTTTTTTCCAAAGTTGCAGTTTGTTTTTGTTTACCTTGTGTCTGTGAGTAGCTAAAAATTATAGTAATACTATGGTATCTTCTTTGCATTCTTGCTGGGTGGGGGCTGCCAGCAGAATGTCGTCTACGTAAAGTAAAATCTGACTGCCTTTCGGTGGGATAAATCCTGCCAGGTTACTTGCCATTTCTTGTGTGAATATTGTGGGACTCTCACAATATCCCTGTGGTAGTCACGTATATGTATACCTTTTCCCCTGAAATGTAAATGCAAACCAATGTTGGCTGTCAGGGTGTATCGGTATTGAGAAAAATGCATTGCTAATATCTACCACAGAAAAATACTTCTGTTGAGGTTTCAAATCATTTAATAAGGTGTGTGGATCTGGCACCGTAGGTGCCCTGGGTATAACTGCGTCATTTACAGCTTGTAAATCTTGCACCATACGCCATTCTCCATTTGCTTTCCTAACAGGAAGTAAGGGTGTATTACATGGTGAATTAGGAGATTCTATCAATACTCCTTCCTTAAGTAAGGCTGCTATTATAGGTTTGATTCCTATTTCTGCATCCTTTCTCAAGGGATACTGTCTCTTTTGAGGTCTAAATGCTGATTTCGGCGTGATAGTAACTGTTCCTGCTGTACGAATAAGTCCTACATCTGATTTCCCTGTTGATCAGAGAGTCTCTGGTATGTCTCGTAAGGCTTTTTCCTCTTCCTCTAGTAAGAGTGCTACTCAGCTGTCCTCACTTGCCTGCAAGTGTACAGCTGGGTGTGTCTGTGTTATCCAATTCAGTTTCTGCTTTTGTACTCCCTGTTTGGAAAGTTCTAATTCTGTCTGCTTTTCCCACCTTGTGACTTTTTCTCCTAGGTCTGCCCACTTCACATTTCTATCTTTAGTCAAACTCACATGTAGTAATCGATTAGATTTGTAAAGTGCTAAGAATTCCTGGGGAAATGAACAGCTTACTACACTGTTTCCTTCTGTGTCCCAGTACAAATTTCGTAACACTAATCTGTTAGCATGGTTTTTAAACAGTTTTTGCTCATATTCTTTATCAGGTCCTGGTTTGCTACAGTAGTATAGAGTGCAATGCAACAAATGCTGTTTATCAGTGTCAAGGGAGGGGGATTTACTGATGGCTATGTTCATCAGTTCTTCGGTTACCGCCCCTGGACCAGTTGTAATCAAGTCCTGGCTGTACCAATAAAATGTTTCACAGTCTGGTCGCACTACAAAAGTATCCATTTGTCACTGTGCTTCCATACCCTGCATAGTTGGAACTACTGCTATGCCAAAAATCTGCATTAGGTCTCTGCCCAAAAGATTCACTGGGCATTTTGCAGAAACAACAATTTTGTTTTTTTGGGTCATCCCTGAAACAGGGTCAGTTATTGCTATGTTGTGGGAGAGTGGCTCCCGATACAGCTGTCCATTAGCTGCTTTCACTAATATGTAGTCAAGTGATTCTGAATTTTCTGGTAGTTTGGAAGGATGTATCAGGGTCCGTGAAGCCCCTGAGTCACACAAGAATTTAACTTCCCTCCCCTCTACCAGAAGTGTAACTTCCGGTTTTGTGTCTGCTAAGTAGAGCTCTAGGCTCAATAATGCTAAGTCTAAAATTTCATTTTCTTCATTATCTGTGATTTCATGCACATCCTCTATTTCTTCTATCACATCCTCTACCCCTTCTATATCACATTTGCACTTGTCTTTTCTTGTATATTCCTTTCCAGTGATTCTTGACTATCATATAGTCAGTCCTCACCCTCCTTGTCTTCTGTGGTTACCTTTTTATTTTGCCTGCAATCCCTTGCTAAATGTCCATTTTTCCCGCATTTGAAGCATTCACCCCTTTTCTTTCTCTCTTCAAAGTCCTCTGATCGTTCATCAGATTGCTTGTTTCCCTGGGCATTTTTCTTACCCTTCTTCCCAGTTTGTACTACAAAGACTTCTGATCCGTCTTCTACTGCAAATACTTGAGTTTTCTTTTTCTTTTTGCTATTAAAATGCCTTTCGGCATGTCTTGCATATTCAAGTAATGACTGTAATCTACTTGTACGATGATCTACCATGTACTTTGTAATAAAGCTGCTAATGGGTGCAATACTGCCTTTCAAAAACGCATTCTTTAGCTGCTGTTCATATGGGGAATCATGTGTTTGGTCTTCAGGTACCTGCATTCCACAATGGTTTTTAAAACACTCTAATAATCTGGCATAATATCTATCAACAGTTTCACCTTCTTGTTGTATGCATTGATTAATGCAAGTCCAATCAGCCCTAGGCTTCCATTTCTCAGAGATTCGGTCTGTCAGACCATTCACTCTCTTATCCAGTTCTGCGTTACTATGTGGGAGTGGCCTAAGTTCTGCGTCACGGGGATTCCAGTTGCCACTGATCATGTGCCAATCTGGACCCACGATTTGTCTGACTACATTCTCTACTTCCTCTCCATTCAAATGATAACTTAACCTCATGCCCTGTAAGTCTTCTAAGAATTTTCCAAAATTAACTTTTAGATGGGGAATTCCCTCTGTGGCTTTCCAGATGTCTTCCGGTGTCCACGGTCTATATACTAGAAGAGTCGGGTCCTGTCCTGCCTGTCCTGCCTGTGGATTTGGTACTTCTATGAGTGGACATATCTCTTCTTCACTCATAGCTTGTGAATTTTTATTTATTTCATACAATTCAATATCCCCTCTTAAGTTGCGTGTTCGAGACCTTGTCTCGATAGGATCTCTGACAAACGGTTTTGGTTTTGCAGGAACAGCTGGTTATAGCGGAGGTGGATCAGCTTGTCCACTCGCTTCATATTCTGGTAAGGGAAGTGGAGGGGGCGGAGGGACCGTTGCTATTACCAAGTTATTGTCTTCTTTATCTAAAAACATTGCCTTTGAATTTTTAATCTTTTGTTCCCTGCGGTTTGCTTCCTCAAGCCACCTGTGTGCCTGAGGGACTCCTAGTTGACGTTGCTTTTTTAGCTGACCTTTCGCGTCTGTTTTAAGTTGTCTAACAAGTTTAATAAGTGAAGGTTTATCTAAATTACCATCAAATTTGTATTTATTAACCCATTTTGTATAATACCTAACATTGTCGGCAAGCTGTAATTGCATATATTTCACGTCTTCGGTTAAGGGCGGATCTCGGGAACTTTTTGTGCACTGATTTCCCATGTTGTCTTAGCTAAGTTAGAAATTGTTACATAACCCTTTTTATCATGTGGTACCACGACTTACACTTCTTCACAGTTTATCTAGAATAACTGCCTACCTATTCTGTTTCCCTGATCTATGACAAGACAGCAATCTTTTTTGTCCCTGATCTGCACTTGCAAATCTCCCTGACAAAAACAAAAATACTGTAACAAGTCCCTGATCTAAAACAGAAAAAGGTAAATTCCTCCTTACCTGAGCCTCCATGTTTTGATCCCACCGGAACGTTGACTCGTCCTCCAATCGCAGATCAGAAACAGTGGCTGGCCTCTTTTGAACGACAATTCAGTCGGAGGTCTTTCAAAGCAGAAGAACCGATGTGGCTTCTTCCCCGTACGGTTTCATGCCACCGGGCCCATCTGACCTGAGCTAGAGCGAGAGATGTTTCCGGTCCGAAGGACCAATCTGTCTAAGGAAAAATATACTTTAAAAATGATCAATACACGGTAGGTTCAGGTTAAGGCACTTTAATCTTGCAGCAAGGAGACAAAAACGTGCTAATACAGTTTTTCTAACTAGAATCAGGAAATGCAAGCATTTTATACATTTTCTAATAAGACATTGCCTATCAAGCTGACATAGCAAATCACAAGTTTTAACATCATCATTACGTAGCAGTTGTTTTCATGAATTTCTGCTTGTACTATCAATTTTTGTGAGAAACTTCCTAAGAAAAACAACGGGGCCTTGGCTACCACCGGTTAGATATATGCAATGTTACCATTCAAGGTACTATGGCTAATTTGAGCACAAAGCAAGTATAGATTGCAGTTAATTTCTCCAACAGTTCTTTGTTTGTCTTTCTCTATTCCTTCTGCAGCTTTGCATGTTCACATACCACGAACAGAGCTAATTGTTCAAAATCATTACATTATAGAATATGGCATTGTTCATTCATTGCTTTCTGACCTAGCAGATAATCACCTGTTTCTCAAGTACATTTCCAAAAGGCATAAACATGAATTTTGCTGTGCTAGCAGTTACTAGGTCAGAGGGCATCTTGCAAGTTTCAGAAAGCACACCGCAGTTTCAAAAGCATATTTTAGTCTCATATAAAACTAAGCTGTATATAAAATAGCGTATATAAAATAGAATGAAAAACGTGTTAACTCATTTAGTTTCTAATTAGCATTAAGCACACACATTAATACATATTTTTCTGACAATGAACATTAGCAAATCATTTTATAAATGTAGCAGCAGCTCTGGATATAGCAACAACAGGATAATAAGAGCACTTTAGGGTTTGTTTACCAGAAAAAAGACAGAATTATGAATAATGATGTTTTAGCCTCTGAAGATGGAAGGGTGACTGCTAGTTCTCATGTTATCGAAAGAAGCCAGTAAAAATTAATATGTGCCTAGCAGTTCAGAATTCTGAAAGTAAAGTAGCAGAAGAAAAAACTTTCTTCCCAAATCTATCAAATATTTTCCCATCCAGTTCAGATGAAATGGTATTTGCATTCATGGCTTTGATAAGGAAATCACTGCAGCATCTGATCTGAGATCAGAAAATGGGCACGGTATCACTTTTTGAGAGCAGAGTGTTAAGTTTAGGACATAATGCAAGCTGTTAAAAAAACACACCATAAAGAGGATAAAACAGGAGGAACAGCTGCAGGCTGAGGAAAATCCAGTTGTAGCAAATCATATATTTGCTGGGAGATGGGGATTTCATTCTGTCCCATTGAAACAAACCTTTTGTTTTGGCTGTAGTGTCAGAAAAAATGTAACTCTTCTGGAAGGAAAGCTGAAAATACACTTTCCACAGATTCCTAATTTGCAGCTCGAGAAGAATTCACTTAAGAAAAACACTCATTTTCCATTACCTGCTCTTCTGACTGGGAATCTGTTTCAGAATGTGAGGGAAATAACTGTTTTATTATTTGAAGTCAGGGGAAATATTTAAAACATTAGAAGTAGACTGTAATCTCTTGAAAAATCCAATCAAGTCTTCCCTAGCCATAGTTAAAGAAACAGGAGAAGAGACATTCTTAACGTTTTCCCTTTTTTTTGGGATGGGACCCTATGGAAAAAGACTGACTCATGTTTGGGGCACAAGCCTGAGAATTGGGCACCTCAGCCTGGTTATGCAATAAAATTTCACTGCTCCTTCCTGCTGACAGGTGCACTGTATTTTATTAAGAAACGCAGGCAAAAGTGTGGGCATTAAGAGACAAATTCTACTAAGATTAAAGTGCCTGCATGCTGCTACCAAACGCAGTCCATTGATAAGATTTGTAAGGCTCAGACATCGAAAGCAGTACAAACCTTTATGATGCACTGTTTGGGAATGTAATTTTTGGTAGATTCCACTTTGGGAATAAAATACTTAAAGGTTTGAACTGCTGGAATTTTGCCTAGAAGATCGCCAAGTACACCATTGTGAAATTCAAAATGAAATACTCCTTTCTAGTAGTAAATCATGTTTTTTTAACACCTTTATTGAATTGGCACTTGTAATGTAGGTAAATTTACATTTATATAAAAGTAAACAAACTGTATTAACAAGTTCATATTTACAAACATTCCCCCAGATTTAATAAACTCCATGTAGGAATAGTGCAAGCCCTACATGGAGTGTACTGTGGCTGTGTCTGCAGCTCCCCCCTTGGCTGCATGCCTTTCATATTAATGAAGGTGCTCTGAGGGAGAGCCTTGTACACAGTTACTGAATCACTGTACAGGGTGTGTTACAGTGCTCGGAGATGTGTAACACACCACCTGCACTGTCAAAGTGCCGAACGACACTGAAATACAACAGTTAATTGTGTGTACTTGGCCAGTTTTCCTTTATTTGTAGGGGGTGTGTTACAGTGTCCGAAACACACCCCCTGCACTAAAATATGAAGTTTAAAATTTACTTTTTCCCATTTTTTTCACGTTTGTGCAGCGCTTAGCAATGAGTATGTGGCAGACATCTAAAAATAAAAACTATATGCTTTTAATTTTATTGGAAAAGGTCACGTTTAAGCATAACTGAGTGGGTTTGCACAGTGTGTCACTCAGCAGTGCTTAAACATAACCAAAAGCTATATAGAAATACATAGCTGAAATCTTCTCATCCATGTTAGCTGAATGGTTAGAGTCATGGACTTCTGTGCAGTAGGTGCATGGTTTGAATACCCAGAGAGGCCATTCAGCTTTTACATGTGATAGTATTAATATGTATTTTTTTTTATGGACATAGTTATTCATATTTGTTAACCGGGTTAGTCCAACTGGTCCATAAGCCCATTTTCAGTGGGGATATGAGGAAAAAAGCCCCACCTGTACACGTATCCAATACACTGCAGTCACACCCCAAGATAATGTAATTAAAATAATGGGTTAGGTCATGTGCATTAAAATACATACACATAATGTATCATTAATGAGGAATTCATGTGACTATATATTTTATTTATCATGTAAATGTCTGGTTTGCCCTCATCTAAGCTCTGCTAAGCACTGCTAAGCCAAGCCAAGCAATGCTTAAACAGGACCTGCTTTAGCAGTACTTAGCAACTCACAGCTGTGTGTAGCTGATTTGAGCTCTGCTTAGCAATCCCAGTTTAAGCAGTCCTCAGCTCAGCTAAGCAGGTTTCTGCAGTGCTAAGCATTGCTAAGCATTTGCCAGTTTAAGCACTTCTCAACTAAGCTTAGCAGGTTTGCGTGGTGCTAAGCAGAGCTCAGCATTTTTAAAAATGGTCCAATGGTGGCAAATGGTGGGAAAACAGCCTTATTTAAGCTGAACAGATGGGAATACAGCCAGAACCTGTTGAAGTTTAATCACTGCAGGAGCTTTGGCTGGAGTCAGAGAGGGTGTGCGCTTCTGGGCAGAGTGCTGGGGCATTTTTGGAGTCCAGGGTCATGGTTGGGCTCCTTGCCAAATACCATGGTGACTGACTACTGCAGGGCCAGTACCAGGGCTCTGAATACAAGTCAGAGGCCTGGGACCATTTGGCAAGTGGCCTCACCACTGCAACTGGAATCCCCCACACTGGTGAGCAGGTGCACCATAATTATGACGACCTGAGTGAAGAAAGGGGGAACTCTTGGCTCAATGGATCCAAGATGCTTGGGACCGCAGCACCCCAGAAGTTTATAATTATTGGAACCATTGCTTTATCAAATTCTAGTATGAATATCTAATAGACAGGTATGCATAATGGTGTGTTTTCCCCCCACAGCTGCAGAGGAGAGGGCTCGCAACCTGGAGGCCCATGCAAGGCACCTGGCCAGGAGGTGCCGAGAGTGTGGTGAGTACAGATATATCTTGCAATATATAGTCATCTAATTAAGAAAGAGTACAGTAGTAACTACCAGTAGGTATAGTCTGTTGTGAGTGTACTGTAATGAATGTGCACAAAGACCTGGACTGATATAAGTAAGTATTGCCAGGTACAGTTCAGTATAGATGAAAGCATGAAACATGCTACTGTTATGTAAAGAATGTTAATACAGCATTAATAATGTTTGGGAATAATGTGTATACTATATTAATAATACATGTTCTGGCAATAAAGTACACCAGCATTGAAAATGTGAAGGGAATAAATTAACTGCATTCCTAATCTACAGGAAATGCAGTACAACTGCAGTCAGAATTGTAAAGAAATAAAGGTAGTACTGCATAGATTGTGTGATAATAGATGTCTTCCAATGTCTGTATTATTTAAAGTGTAGAACAATAAAGACTGTCAGCTGTATACCAATCAGTGCGCCATGTCACCTTCAATAAATATCTGTTCTGTCAGTTGTTGTGTGTATTCTGGGCTGTTGTTCAAGAAATCAGATATTACAGGTTTTGTGAAGTAAACATGGGTATAACACCATGAAGTGAACAAAGGTTGGCCAATAAATGTCACTCTAAAGTGTAGATGTGGAGCTGTACTACAAGATATGCAATATGATATTTGTTTTTTCTGCACTAAGATCTGAACCTAGAGTAGTACTGTCTAAAGTATTATAGTGTGTTTTCCCCAGGATTGTCTTGTGTTAATCATTGCATTTCAGCTATATGCATCCCTGAACATAGGTACGCTAATGCAGGCAATTATGAAAGTGTAATAGCTGTAGACTGCAAGTATACCATCTGCAAATGGTTATGGGCCAGGTAGGCAATCTAGCACCCCGATATGGTCTGTACAGATCACACATGTTCCCATCCACGAGGGATTAATTGTGTACACCTGCATTCCAAGTATTAATACACATTTCATCTACTATTTCTTTCATGCGTGAATCTCATGCATGTATGTTCAACTGTCACTGCAGTCTTGTGTGACACTCTAGCTATATTACCAGGTTACACTTTGTCAACAGGTGAGCTTTAGGTACATATCATTCAATCAGGACACAGCAGTGGTTCAGTAGTTCAGTGTGATAAGCAACATATATGTTGTTCATTTTACCACACACAGACAGGGGGTTGAATCTATGGACAGGTAGGTACTAAGATATATTTATAGTAAGAGACAAGTTGTTGTTTGTCTTTTCGGCTTTTCCCGGTTAGGGGTCACCACAGCGGAACTCCGGTCCGCTAATGATAGTACTGAGTATTTATAGAAACAGTTATGTGTTAATAGATTTTCTCCCCACAAGACTTACAGTTAAATATATGTCTGTAATAGATGTATAAAGGGTGTACTAATGTCTGTGTCCAGATGTAGTAGTGTGTAAACAGCATTTCTCAGCAAGGTGATAACACTCCATTAAATAAAACGACATGAAGTACAGTACTTATTCCAAGTTAATAAGACAAATTAAGTGGTCTATTGTTGGTATGGCTGTATGCCTGGTGCATCTGTGAATGTCTGCTGATAATCTAACCCCATGCCTGCCAATGATGGCCTAAGAAGTGGAAACCCTCTGTACTGTGCATGATACATGTCTCTCAAGTGTCACGCTGTCACAGATAGTGATCACTGCTGCCAAAAGTCTTGGACACAGATATAAACCCAGTTGAAGTTTGCCAGCAGCACACTTGCACAACATCAGTGTGGAGTACACCTTGGTAGTAATATATGTTGTCCACTGTAGTTATGTACCTGTAGGTGTTACAGCTTAGCCAATACCATCCCATCTGGATAGCTTGAGAGGTATGTACATGGTACAAAAGCTATAAGGTACTTGTAGACATAAAGTAAGGGCAGACCTGTAGAGTATTGAGCAGTACCGAAAAAAAAGCCTATACAGTTGGTAATGGAATGTCTTTCTCTCCCCCACCCCTTATCTGCATCACAAATTATTATTCTTATACTACGGGTATGGTTCCATTTTCACATATGTTGTTCTCAAAACCTAATGTGGGCCTTGTGTTGCATTATTGGTTATGTATTATAATGGTTGCATGCTAACATACCTTGTTGAAATATCAATGTTGTTGGCCTTTTGCCGTAACTGTTACTGGCATGCTGTTACAATAATGATTGTTATTCCATTTATGCCTGTGTTCTGTATTCTATGCAATTCTATTGTTCTGGGTTAATTGAAACACCCATGCATGCTGTTATAACTAACGTTGAAATGTTCGGTTCATGATTAACCAATATACTTTGACAAACCTCAAAACCATAAAGCGCTTGGGTAGGTTGGTTTCAGCAGATCCACCTATCCCACCTCATCTGGCTGCGGCACTGGGTCCCAGCACATCTGGGACCCAACCTGGAGCTGCCTCCTGCATTGGTCCTGTACCACCCTCGGGTGGAACCTCAAGGGTTGAGGCCCCTCTCCCCTGGGCATGGGTGAGCAGAGGATGTTGTCACTCAAACTCAGTTCCCAGGGATGGTGCACAGGGTTATCCAGCATGATTTGGATGACTGTGCCAGATGGAGGGCAGACTGGTGTACCTGGAGGGGCAGGCTGGCCCTGGCACCCAGCCCCCAGCACAGCCACCTTCAGGGCCATGAAGGGGCAGTGGTGACTGCCCATGGGTGGGGACCTCAGTCCCACTGTTTCCATCTGGGGGCACTTGGTCCTTTGATTCCCAAACACCCTCCCCATCCAAGGTGTTTACCCCCATCATGTCATACACCATCCCTGTCCGCTGTCTTGTCTGTCTGCAAATGCAATATCTCCTACCCACCTTACCTCCCCCAAATGTACCTATAACCCTTCCCCAACATTCCACTCTCTCCTTAAAAAAAAGGGAAAAGTCCCGCAAAAAATATCATCCCATACATAGCTCTCCAGTTTGCCCCCACGTACACTGCCATCAATCAATCATCCCAGCAATTAATCAACAAAGTCGCACACACCCCTCCCTGTGGGATGTGAGGCTCCAAATTTCAAATTGTCCACAACATGCACAGCTGTTGCTGTACAAGAAATGGAGAGTTATGGCCCTTTACTACACCCATCCTGCACATCCCTGCTTGCCTTTTATATTGTTTATCCCCCTGCTTGCCTCCATTTCACTAATTTCCTATCACCCCTTTTTTCTTTTCTTTTTTTTGGAAATAGCATGGGTTTAAGCAGGACTAAGCACCACTTGGTATCAAGGCATGTCATGCAAACTCACTTAAAACTGCTTTAATCACCTTATCTGATTCTGACACTGTTATGCACACCAATAAAATAATCACCCCTGCCAAGTCTCAAACCCAGGACCCTCTGAACTACAGCATAGTGTATTAGCCCACTAGGCCAACTCAGCTCTAGAGAATAACTGGTGTTTCTATAAATATATCATGCATTACAGTGATGTCACATCAGGAAAAATGTACACCCCTGCCAGATATTGAACCCAGGACCCTCTGAACTACAGCATGGTGCATCAGCCCCCTAGGCCAACACAGCTCTGGAGAATAACTGGTGTTTTTTTACTAAGATATCCTGATTACTAGTGACACATAACTTCTACATATAATGTGATAAAAGACAGCATACTTGGGCCTGTGATGCAGACACCAAACCAGTACACAGCCAAAGACATGTTGATGGATGGATGGGAGGGCTACAATATCAGGTAGAGCTAACAACTGCACAAACTGTTGCAGAATGTGCACAGTTGTGCCACCTGGTTGTGGCATGGTTGTCATCAAACCTATTCTATGTGCTGAAGTACTGGCAAGTCAGTACAGATTGAGGTTACAAAAGCATGACAGACAGGTCAGTGTCACACGTCATAGCCATCTGAATACACATGTTCATGCCAATCCTGTGTAACACACTGTATGCATGCACATATGTCTTGCAACTGCACTTCCCATAATAATGATTCAGTAGCTCTATCTGTTACATTCCTAGCATGTCTGACATCTGGACACCCACAGTTCTGGCCTACAGTCCAGTCAGTTGCACAACAACTACATGCTTGTCAATACAACATAGAAATAACTGAGCCCTGCAATGTCCAGCAGAACTGGTTGCTGCTACTGCAATCACTGCCACCCACAGTAGCATGTCAGAGGCCTGGAGGGTGAGACACATGTCACAAATATGAATACGTGTCCTAAATGTCCCCTACCACTCTTGGATGGCACTACTACTTAGCATGTTTACCAGAGGCACATGCCTCACCTGGACTGTTATGGGTACCCTCACCCTGGCCATACTGTGACACAAGAGCTGACACTGCTCCCTCACTGACATACAGCTTGCTGTCCCTCAATGTCTTCACAATCCCCAGTATGACTTGTGGCTAGAATGCGGCAGTATGTTCAGCTACCTGCTACGGACCTATCATACCTTTCACACACCTAGAACAGAGTATCCACATAACACACATAGATCAAGGGTTGGGAGGGGTCAATTTTCAGTTGACAGGGACATATGTCACAGTCTTCCCCTACAATCATATATAGCAGATAGACCAGCATCAACTGCAACAGCATGCACATTTAGATAAAAATGATGTATGACACTCAAATCTGCCTGACTCCTTACTGACCCCACTACACATTAATAAACAGTAACCTGCCACAAAATCAGAAAGTATGTTAACAATGACCAAACATAGCATGCAAAACTGTGGACATACCACATCAACCCAAACAGTGAAGACTATTTCTACCTACCCTCTGTGATGCTGTACCTCCCACACCTCGATAATGTCCTCCTCAAAGGCCTGGAAGACAGCCAAGGCCTACATGAAGGCCTTAATTATAGCACTATGTTGCCATGCCATTGGCTAATGGAAATGCAACCCAGCTGTTCTGGATGATATTAGTAAGTGTGAGTCACAGATTGGTGCACAGGCAAGCACCTGTTCATGAACATTACCTACAAAAGTCAAGTCGCTGCTTATGGTAAAGAGTTCTGTGACTTTCTTCATGAAGACAGACTGTGATTTCCAAGGAAAACTACCACGGGATTTTGGCTCACAAAGGAGTACAGCACTATGCCAGGTATATCATAAAATTAACCGTGTAATAGAATGCAGATGGGGGGATGCAGTCATGGAAAATAGAAATTTCAACAGTCTCAACAATATATCTTGGAATGACATGCTGCTGTTAGTCTGCTGTCTAGCACTTACAGTCTTCCCATTTGGCTCTGTCTGCAGTGACATATATCACAGCTCTAGCCCCTGAGTCCCCCCAGCAATGGTCAACTCACATACGAATGTTACTTGATTGTCTGTTGTATAATAGTGAGAGTAACTACTGGTGGATACAGCTGGCATATCACATCATGTACTGTCAGTGAGCCTCTCTGTCTGTGAATGTCATACAGGATTAATTCAAAGATTGCCCAGGTGTCCCTGACTGTTCCTGACATACTCTGTCTAGGTCACTGTGTACTCCACACCTGTATCTCCTTGTCTGACAGCTATGGCTAGCATACCTGGTGAACACCTAGAGCAGGACAGCAGGTTATAGGCAGCAGTAGTGGGGGGACACATGCTCCGCCTCAGCAACATTGTGTACATATTGAGCATACAATGTAAGGGAATGAACACAGTACAAGATATTAATGTACCATTACTGTGTTCCAAGGGGTCTGGCATGTCACAGACATATTCCCCACACTCTGGGAACAACCATTACATATTGTCCAACTGGTTTTCAGACATCCACATTTGTCTGCCAGGGGGTCTACATATATTAGGCACATGTACACATTCCGCAAACATCTGGGTACTGCAGATGTCAGACACCTACAAAGAGGAAACCCTACACCACATATGCACTGCTGTCAGTTATTGTGTAGCACAGATGCACTTGTAGTATCACTCATCTATTTGTTGGATGTTGGCTATATGGCATGGTACTGTAACATTGCCCATAAGAGACACACCACAGTTGATGGCTGTGGACACATAACACACAGTCTGTCACAGCATACAGGCCATAACTGATATACCTAGGACCATACAAGTTTACTAGGCTATGGGCCCTGAGCCCTCATATACCTAGGCCAGATGTTAGCCCATGTGTATGCAAGGCAGCACCTGATGCCCCAGTCCAACAGGGACACAGGTATTATCCCAAGGGTGTATGTGCAGTTAACCATCCAGGTTCTGCCTTCAAAGGTGTAAATAGCTACCCTGCCTGATGTGGACAGGGTGACTATTCCACAGCAGGGTGTATCTGTGGGACACACATCTGAGCTGCCAACAAGCCTAGTTGATGTCACACACCAGGTTGAGGGCATGTCTGTGTGTTAATACAGTAGAGCTTGAGTTCCACTTGTGCAGCAGTCTCAGCAATGTGGAGTCCATGATTGCCTACCATGCCAGACAGAGATCACCTCTGAGGAGTATGTATGAAACCGGGTAGAGGGTTGGCTTATAGCCTATATGTGTATGGTAGATGTTTGAGGCCCTGGTACTCCCTGGTGGGGAACCTCTGTGATGTCCCCAGCTGCTGCATGTGCTGTGTGAGGTGAATGATGAACAGGGCATTTTACACCAGAATGGGCCTTAGAGGGGTAATACAGGGATGTTAGTACCCCTTGTCCCTGGATGACATACCCTTATATATGAGTTGGGCCATGTTAAAGGTTTACCATACAATGGAAACAACATGGTGGTGAAATGTCATGTTGCCATTGACCTATGTTCACAGATCCCTCATGACTGGTTGCATGCCTAGGATGTTGTTAGTAGTGTGATAATATATGGGGATGTCACTCTCCCCAAAGGGGTTGACAATGCATTTCCTGGTATGCGGCCTGAGGCCATGTTTCTGGCACCTGTTATGTATTACCTTGAGACCCTCCTAGGCAGATGTCCACATCACTAGGGAATCCGGTGACAGCACACAGCATGTAGTCATCTGTAGACATGGTCAGCCATAGGCCAATAGCTGTGGCCTGCACCTCAGATGTGTACATCACACATAACAGAGGCCCAAACACAGAACAACAGGTTATACCGCTGGTTATGGGTCAACCACTTGAGGTGGATTACCTTATATGGATTAGTTGAGTCATGTCAGTGGGCCAGTGTGCTACCCCTATGGTAACATATTGTGTGATGCATACTTGGGAGTGTATATCTATTATGGCCAGGTGGGTTATACTGTCAAAGACTTTGTCCAGGTCAAAGTAGGCAGTGTGCACTGTCACCCCCCCGTCCATGGCTTTGGTTACTGTGTCAAAGAGGTCAACCGAGTGCAACAGACATGATCCCTTCCTTGACAAAGCCTAACTGTGCGTGATGGAGTATGCAGAGGTCACCAATGTCCTTGTTAATGAGGTTCACTATATACTGTGCTATGGCCTTGCAGAACAGCCACGATAGGCTGGTGGTTGTATAATGTGACCGATTGGTGGACCCCCAACCTTAGTGTAAAGGGCTGACAGTGGTTGTTCTTCACACAGCTGGGACAAAGGCTGTAGTCAGGCATCCTTTGAATAGAGTGGCTCACGTTATTGCAAGGTTATGCTTGGGGTCATGTAGGATGCATCCTGTGATGTGATAGGCTCCCATGGTGGATGTGTACCATGATTTTCACATGGCAGTGGTGACCTGTTCCCTACATACAGGAGAAGGGGGAAGGTATTGTGGACATCCTGATGCACTGATGGGGGAGACAGGGGGTTAAGCCCACACTGACTCTGTCAGGCATCAAGTATGCTATACCTACAGTGCTGGTATAGCTGGTGTGCTTGACCACCACAAGTGAACAGATGCAAGTGCTTCCTGTGATGTTGTAGACATATGTGCAGAACGGCAGATGATTGTCTGCAGTGTTGTAGTGTATGTTGACAATGTGGGCTCTGTGTTTGCTGTGCAGGTTTCCAGGAGTGATCCCATTCACTTGTTCAGGCTAAGGAGGCATTGCACCAAAGTGGGCACCTGCTCCTACTTTGTCTCGGACAGTGGTATGTCATCCCTGTTATAGACACTTATGTATTCAGATGCCCACCAGGCAGGTGTATGCATCCTTGCAGAGGATGATGTAGTCCTGTCAGGTATACCTGACTCCATGTCCCTATAAAAATGCACATATAGCACTTGTGTGTATGTGTGGATATTGGTGCCAGTCCCTATAGAAGGGTTGGGGGCTGTGAAGATGTGTGTGCTACCCCCCAGGAGGCTGTATTCCATGTTGGAGGTGGATGCATGTTTGACCGTAGCTAGGTGAGTATTGTGGGAGATGGTGACTGCAAACATGACTGCATGATAGTTGCTTTGCCATGGAGGATGACACTGTAGGGATGCTGCAGTGGTAACCTGTGTTGTGTAATTTAAACTCCAACACACCTTCGCCTCATGTGGGAGTAGTCCCTAGCTGCACCAAGGTATTTGTAATTCCACTGTTGATGACTCTCTGACCATTTGTGTGCTGGCATGGGTACATCTTCCAAAGTATGTCTGAGTCATTCAAGTGACCCAGGATCGGGGTACAGACCCAAATCATAACACAGTTGATGAGGTCCTTATAGTCAGAATGGGCTTCCTGATCACATGTGGTGGCCAGTACCTAGCTATGATTTGAATATGTGTGTTGGCAATGATGAACTGCTCATGCAGTGTCCCCTGTGGATCTTACTGCCTGTACAGCATGGAGGTGTGTGTGTGTGTCTCATATATACTGAAATCACATGTCCCATGGCATTTCCCCCCATACTTTGGGGTATGACTGCATGATAGGATGGTTGACAAGGTAAGGCTGGGGTGCTGTCTGCAGCTTTGAACCACGTGTCTGTGACTGCACAGATGTCAGCATTTCCCAGGGTTAAGAATGCTTGCATTGAGGGCAGAGTCATGTGTAGACTCCTATCATTTAGCATCGTGGCCTTCAATGTGTGCTTTGCTGACAGTTGTATGTTGGTAGTGATAACCTCACCACTTTTCCTAATGAAGGCACTATGGGGCTGGCAAACGCCATTGCCAGACACCTGAAGGCCAGTTGAGACAGATGGAGGTCATCTCTGGCAAAGCATCGTGGTCTGTTGACCATATCATCCCAGGCTCACAGTTACTGGAACCCCCTGGAATATCACAAGATAAAAGGCCACATGTTAAATTCAATCATTTCCTGAAAGTGTTGCGGCATCAGTCTGGGTGACAGCAGAATGCTGCATAAAGCTAGGAGCATACCTGCCTGTGACCTAATCAGTGTACTAACGCATGTCTCACTGCATATAGTCCAGGGACATACATCTCAGGTCAGTCACGCCAACATGGACTGTGACAGACTCATGACAGTACCTGTTGGTGAGAGACAGCAGTGCATATGCAATATGGCAGATTCTGTCACCTGACACACAAGTAACTGTGACCATCCATATATACAGCCAGGTGAGAGGCACATCAGTGTGTCTCACAATGGAGTCTCCTATGTGTAATATGTTTGATATGTGGTGATGCCTGCATGGCTGTGGGACACAGGTGTGTGGCCATGTGTGGTATGTGCTGTGTAAGGCTGTGGTGTTCACGTGTGGCTTTGCCTTGGGGGGTCTCCTTTGTGGATGTGTATGTTGAGGACCTCTGCGTATGTCTGTGTTTTGTAGGTGTGGATAGTGTGTGAGGTGTACTGATTGTGTTCACAACCTGTTCAGGGACAGATATGAGGGCTTGATGGGAAAAGAACATGGACTATAGGTTCCTAATGTCATTGCATCATTCACACAGTGTGTTCCTTGCCAGTGTTTGTAGATGGTTGTCCATCCATGTACATGAGGCAGGTGCTACATTGTGCCAGGACACCCATATCAACCGGACCGGCAGGGGAAGCTGTAGGACATTGTCCAGTCATATAGTCCAGAATCTAAGGGAGGAAGGCCAGGGAGACCTAAGCAGTGGGCCTACAGCCCAGGTGCTTAATACAACAGTAGGAGGCTGACACCACTGCATACAATGTAGACAGGCTATGAACAAGCAGTAATAGGTGTTACAAGACAAGGCATTTGAACACCTTATAGGACATGCAGCAAGTAGCAGAAAACATCAAGATCAGGAGGGCAATGCATGATGTATTGCCATTATGTTGTTGATAGCCACATATATACTGTGGTGATAGATGATGGGGTATGATGTGGGAGTTAGCAGTGGATAGTGTTGGCAAATGTGGATGTGCAGGGTATGTACATAATGATGAGCAATGCATGTGGTCCTGTGATGTGTTCCCCTCTTCATGTCTTTTAGGGTGGATGTACTGCCATAGGAATCCACCTTTCTCAGAAGCTGAGACTGCCGCCATAATTGATGCCATGAGTCTCCATCACCAGGTGCTGTTGTCAAGGAATCACCATAACCAGTAAGAATGCGCTGCACTATGGGCAGACCTTGTGGCATCGGTTAATCAAGTGGGCCAGCATGACAGCAACCATGAGCAGGTCCAGCACCGGGCCACTGATCTTATACATCATTCACAGCAAAGGGTCACAGCTGTGGCCAGGGACCATGCTAGCACTGGTGGAGGGCCTGTTAAACAACAACCACTCTCGGCCACAGAGGAGTTCTTGGCAAACCTGGCTTCAGCCACCAGCTCACAAGAATCAGTAACATATGTTGTGGAGATTTGTAGCACAGCTTCCACAGCTGAGGAGCATCCAGGTAAGCATCCAGTTGTCATCATGTTAATACTGTAGCATTCATAGTGGCAGCCGTTGCATATCTGTACACATATGTCAGGTCAATCTGCATTTGTGGGGGGAGTTGTAATGCACATGTGTGCACACATATTGTGAATGTCAGCAATATGGGTAGTATCACAGTTTGTACAGTACATGTTGACATATGCACATATTATCCTGTACCAATGCCACATTTGTATCTGCTGAGAATGCATCTCCCACACAAATCCATAGGTACATCTGGTGTGGCCGGGGTCCATCATGTTGTAGCTAGTGAGTGTGGAACGGTTTTGTTATGGCTCATCTATATCTTAGGCATGTTAAGGGCTGTCAGTTTGCCATGGGCACAGCTGTTAAGCTTAGCCATATTGCAGTCCTTGGATGCTCACTTGTGGAGGGATTCACTGCAGTGCATTACATTGGTAATTACAGCAGAATTTTTACAGAAGCTGTAACATATTACATGTATTTTTGTGAAGGTATAGGCAGTCTGCTATAAAGGGCTGCATTACTATTGTGGAAATGGGTGCACTGTGTTTTAGGTAATGGTCCAGCACATACACTAACATGTCACTTATCTCACAGGTGTATAGTACTAACAGCATTAATTGGACATGGCAGCACTGCATGCTGTTAAGGGCCTGTCTTGTGTGTGTCTGTTGTGATCTGCTTGTGTATTGTGCATGGCATCAGTCATAACGTGTGGTCTATATAATGCATTTGTGCCACCTCATCTGTATATTTGTCATACCTCTCAACTGTCCCTGATTTCCAGGTATGTCCCTGATTTTGACTCCCAAATTTAGCTCTGTCGCTCTTAATCCCTCCTAAAACTGGTGACTCTTGGAGGAAAGATGGTGAATTATACTCAATAAATAATGGCAGTAAGTTAGAGTTATAGATTTCTTTTAGTTCACAAAACTTATAGTAATTAACATTCTTTTATTCTGCCAATGTCTCAAGTTAATAGTATTAATATTTTAAAAATGTCTCTGATTGTCCTGGATTTTTTCTGGGTTTGTCCTTGATTTTGTTGAAATATGTCCCTGATTATTTGAGAGCTATGGTGTGTGTGTGTGTGTGTGTGTGTGTGTGTGTGTGTGTGTGTGTGTGTGTGTGTGTGTGTGTGTATCAGCAGATATTATAGTGCAGGAATTAATTTAGTTGTGTTGTCTCCCCCCCACAGGTGACCATGGGGTTGGAGTGTGTCCCCCTCACAACCTGATGTCAGTGTCTCATCAGACTTGGATGATGATGGTGGCCATAGTGAGGCACAGGTGGGGTTCTTGGGGGCTGAATCTTTCCCATTGGTTGACATCCCACTTCCTCCCCAATGCCCCTGCACACATTCAGTATACTCACACATACCCAGTCCACAGCAGCCACAGATATTGGTGACATTGAACAGGAGAGTGTGGTGACTATGGCATCTGTGACTGTAGACACTAGCCATAGCCAAAGAGCTGGTGAGGTCCCACACAGGCAGATTGATGGGGGTGCTCAAAGGAGGACTGCTGCACATCCAGCACCTGTCAGATGTGTCACAGCATGTGTCACCCAATGCATGTTTCGGTCCATCATGGAAGCACAGTTACATTGTGAACGGTATGCCAGACGGATGCACAGGGTCATGGATGTCACACTGTCTGGTATACATGACTCCATCCACGGCACTGGTGATGCCTTACATCATTTTGCTGATATAGGGAATAGATCGTGGGGTGAGACATTGTCAGTCCTTAACCGTGTAATGTCTGTGCTTGAAAATGTGGTGGGAGTAGGGCATCAGACATGTGGATGTAGGTCAGCAACAACCTCAGCTGAGAGCTCATGTGGCCTTGCACAGTCACACTCCTGTAGTAGTAGTGCCATCAGCACTACTGAAGGAAGGGTGCTGTCCACACCACAACATGACAGGCCATGGACACATGGTCCTGGGCCATCCTGTGAAGGACACAGACCCAGCAGACACCAGTCACCATCAGCAAGTAGTGCTGCATCTGGCCCTGGGCATGATGGTGCCAGTGACACTCCTGTCAGAACCAGTTCCCATGGCTGGAGACAGTGAAATGTCCATTCTGCCATGTACGGTTCACACCTGTCCAACATACCCTCGTGTAGGGCTGGCACACAGCTTGACTGTGTACATGCACACACTCACATATCACTGTCACATGTAGGTCACCACCAGACACACACACAGCTCCTCTCCATGGCCCAGCTGACCAGCACCCCTCCAGACACACACACACGATGTCAACTGTGTGGCACAGCCTAGGCCTTTGGCAACCCCACACCACACCCTGTGCATGTGATACCCGTGCCACATCCCTGTCATCCATACCATCGATGCAGGGACATGCTAATATGTGTCTGATACACAGGGTGAATATAGTACAGTTAATTTCAGTTTGTAGTGCAGTAGTGTTATGCCTTGTAAGGTGCTGTCTGCTGGCAGTTGTCATGTGTACACATCAAAGTGTATGTACCTTTGTGCCATGATGCTGTATTGCTGTTAGTATTGCTGAGTGACTGTTGTCTCCCACACCTTATTCTGTTTCTGTTGCAGGTGTCTGTGTGTGTATGTCATGGGGACCTGCTGCCAATACAGCAGCTCAGGATGGCATAGTGGTAATGCATAAATGTGACATTGCTAAGGTATGGCTGTATATGTGCATAGTTGCCTAGGTGAGTATGTGTAGAACAGTGTGTGAGGGTCAATAGGAGTGGACAGCATAATCTTGCATGCATACCCCTTGAGACAGCATGCTACTCTTGATACATGTCACCTGGGAGTTCTGTAGGATCATAGGTTTATGGCCCTGGGTCCCTTACAAGCCTAGCCATTACTTTATCCCCAACAGAATCATCAATCAGCACCTGTTGCCCCTGTTATTGAGGGACACAGATGCAACCCCTGGGACAGATTTGTGGTTTCCCATCCACTCATCATGGCTGCACTTGATGAGGGTCTGCATGGTACTCTGTTAGACATGTCTGGGAAGTGCATTCCTGCAACAGGGCAGCCTCTGGGAGACAAACCTGTCTCTCCAGCAGGTTTTGTTGATGTCGCATATCAGATTCAGACCTGTCATGGAGGCAATGCGCAAAGAGTTATACTCACATATATGGACCAACTGTTGAAGGGCTGGGTACAACATTGCCATCTAAGCATGCCACAGCTCACCTGTGGACAACTTATCCAATACCAAGTGGGCCACTACTGAATCGAGGCTGTCTGCATGGAGCAGGTGTTAGAGGCCATGGATTACCTTTGTGGGTATTACTATGGCCTTTACACTTGCTGCACATGTCTGAATAGGTACATACCAAATGGGCCATGGTACTAAATTATTGTACTGACTGAGACTATACAGAGGTAATGTCCATCTTTAGTCTGGATGCACTCCTTTTACCTATGTGGTGAACCATGTACAAGCCTTTTATGACCACTGCTGCTACTTGATGGCTAAATGCAACTATGTTATCAACCTGACTGCCCAAGTCTCTCAGTGCAGGTTGTGTGTTTATGGGGTTGCCATTGATGTGGGAAATAGTGGGGCCATGTCATTGACGTATGGTATGATGGTACTGTTTCTGCATTCAGGCTGACATCAGGACCTTGGCACTATTCCATACCCGATATATGACCCCATTGCAGTGAGTTAATATCAGTTGGTGGGTCAGTGACAGACAGCACACTCACCACAGCCTTAGGCAGTACATACAAGTGTGGATGGTGGCAGTTAGCATTCATGCCTAGATGCATGTTGGGACAGCAGCTACTCAGAGGGCCTCCACATGTCTACATAATCCACACACATGGGCAACACAGAGTAGGGTTGCCATCTTATCAAATGTGTAATGTAGGACACTTCTTGTAGTATCGTGAGAGTTGGCAGGACAAACCATACCCACGTCAAGAGCAACGGGCAGGAGCTCTCTTGGTTTTCAAGTATGACAGCTTCTTTGTGTCACATTTCTATAGCTTATGCTGTTTCTCATTACATTGAGGTGCTTCTGATATGACTTAACTGCTTTATGCAACTATTACACAACTTTAGGAAATGTTTGTTGTCCTACACTCTTGGGATTTCTGTATTTGAGTTGTTTTCACGGGTCATACCTGGCCAAACATGGACTGCAACCTGCAGGGAGGGACAGGTGGTGGGCATACCTCTCACCTGTACAGATTTCTGAAGAATGTCCTGATGTTTGCCACATATTTTAGGTTTGTCATAACATTGTGGTTTTCTGCCAAATTAGTGGCACACAAATAAAGACTGACGTTAGACAATAATGACAGATATTTTCATTTCAGATTTCATACTCTTCAGAAAATGCATGCTAATGCACAACCTGTTATGCTATCTACTCTCTATGTTTGTAAGAGCAATATTTAAAGATTGACCTTAATTTCTGGGCTTTGTCCCACTTTTTCTGAATGGCTTTAGCCAGATATTTTGCTCTAAGGTGTTGAGCGGTATGGTGGTGGCCCTAACACAGTCACACTGCTGCAAGGGGATATACACACACACATACACCCACTCATGAACTGCCCTTGTTGAGAGTAGAACCCCTACCTGCCTAGTTTTACATACAATAGTGCTGTATACATATCACATGCACCACAGAGCTTATATGCACTACTATTCAGGAGGGTGACATCTGCAGGTGCTGTAAGGATTGCCAGTGGGGGGAAGGTTAACAGGTTTACACAGGCCCTTAAAATGGTATAACTGTGACACACATGCACACAGTTGCTGCAGGGGGATATGCATTCAAACACACATACACTCACAGAGTTGCTACATTTCAGATTAGAACCACTACGTATCTAGTTATGTATACTATAGACCGTACGTATTCCATGCGTCACATTGTTATTGTGTTAGAAAATGTCTAACTGTGCTTCTAAGGTGGATGACATCAGTAGGCCCTGAATAGGTTGCCAGTGGGGGGTTAACTCATTCCATCCAAATGACGCCTCTAGGTTCATCTGCAGTTAACTCCTACGGATGCCTGTAGGTGTCAAATATTACTTGTTCATATTTGCATCAATAATTCCAAAACCATACTATGAACAAGGTTTTAAAAGATTTAATTTTAAAGCTTACACAATGGGAAACTCAACCACATTAATATTTGATCTCTGTCTAGTGCAGGTAAATAGTAACTGTTGTTTTATGATAATTTATATAGACATAATGCTCACATTTTTCTAAATATCTCAACAACCAAATAAGACAGAACTACTTAACCTCACATGAAAGCTCTCAGACAGATGAATAAAATGCTGCTGACCTGACAGTATGTGAGTAACTTGACTGATTGCTGAGATATTGTAAGTTGTTTACAAAATATTACAAATGTAACAGTGTTTACTGTGACTTATAAAATTCAGTTTAAGACCTAGAACCTAAAGAATACTACCACTATAAAAATAGTTTGTGCTGAAGAGTTTACCATTTATACTTCTTTCATAACCCCTATGGGTCCAGAGATATGAACATTTGTTTGAAATGTGAGGACATAATCTGATGCTGTGAAAAGGACAGGTTCTGCCCATTGGAAGTTATAGTGCAGATTTCTTGAGCTCCATTGGTGTGAATTAGTTAAGAGGGTGGAGCAGGCCCACAAATGGTATAACCATTGCACACACATACACACACTCACACACTCACACACACACACACACACACACACACACACACACGCACACACGCACACACGCACACACGCACACACACACACACACACACACACACACACGCAAGACAGCCACGCTACTACAGGGAATATGCATACACAGACACATACACTCACACATTTGCCAGTACTGAGATTAGATCCCCTTCCTATCTAGTTGTATATACTACAGTGCTACGTACTTATCAGATGCGCCACATAGCTTATATGCCTGGAAAGTGTTCAATGGTGCATCTAAGGTGGATGACATCTACAGGCACTGTAAAGTAGTGCAATGTGGGTGCAACAGGCCTCAGAATGGTATGACATGCACACACAGACTTGCCAATATTGAGATTAGAAATGCTGCCTATCTAGTTGTATGTACTACAGTGCTACATGCTTATTGCGTGCACCACAGAGCTTATATGCTTGGAGAGTCCAACGGTGCATCAAAGGTGGATGACATCTACAGGCCCTGTAAAGTAGTCTAATGGGGTGGAACAGGCCTCAAAATGGTATCACACACACACACACACACACACACACACACACACACACACACACACACACACACACACGCACACAAAAACTTATATGCCTGGAGCACAGCTCTCAACCTTCTGTCTCCAAAATGAACACTAGCCCTCATAATCTGGAACAAATGGGCAAAATGTGGAACACAGAGTAATGGCTTCCTAATAACTTCAACTAGGAAGGTCATAGGGTGGTTAAACTATGCTGGTTTTTCTTATAAAGAAGATTTTTTAATGAATTAATATGATTCATTTCTATTTACCATGGATTTAACTTAAAACATTCCTAACATTGAATGTGTGACAGATCCTTTCAATGTGGAACTTCAAGGAACATGAACTTTTTAAGACCCCAAATGAGGTACATTCCTCATAATGAGGTACACTTGAAAGGTATGGCCTGGAGAGTGTCCAACGGTGCATCTAAGGTGGATGACATCTACAAGCCCTGTAAAGTAGTGGAATTCAGGGTTAACAGGGTGGAGCAGGCCTTAAAATATAATGGCATTGTACACACATAGGCAGGAAAGTCACAGCCACAAGGGGATATACTTAAACACACACACTCACTTAGTTGCCATTGTTGGGATTAGAACCACTACCTATATAACTGTCTACACTATAGTGGTACATATTTATCACGTGTGCCACGGAGCTTATATGCTTGGAGAGTGTTCAACAGTGCATCTAAAGTGGATGACATCTACAGGCCCTGTAAAGTAATGCAGAGGGGATTAACAGGGTGGAACAGGCTTTAAAATGTAGTGGCATTGCATACACATAGGCAGGAAGGACACACAGCCACAAGGGGATATACTTAAACACACACACACACACACACACACACACACACACACACACACACACACACACACACACACACACACACACACACACATACACACATAGAGTTGCCATTGTTTGGATTAGAACCACTACCTATCCATTGTTGGGATTAGAACCACTACTTATCTGTCTACACTATAGTGCTACATACTTATCATGTGCGCCACAGGGCTTATGCATTTCAAGAGTTTCTGCCACTGCTGTTGGGGTGGATGACATCAGTAGCTGATGACAGGTAGGCCACTGCTGTGGAGGATACTAGTCACAGGGCCATAAAATGGGTGACCATTACACAGACATAGGTCTGTTTGGCATGTGTATTCTGCTGTATGTGTAATAGATACAGAAGCGCGTGCATACGAGCATACACACACACACACACACACACACACACACACACACACACACACACACACACACACACACACACACACACACACACACACAGCGAGTGATGTGAGATTACAACCCCTACCTAACTACTATTACACAATGGAGCTCACCATAGTATTTACACGTGCCACTGGTTACTTCTGGTGTACACTGTATGCCTTTCAGGGTCTGTCTCTGTCTCTCTGTCTCTGTCTCTCTCTCCCTCCCTCCCTCCCCCTGTCTCTGCCTCTTTATAAATGATATATTTCCATATGTTACCTCTATATATGTATGTATATCACACTCAACAGATCGAGATATATCTTATATGTGCCACATGTGGATATATAAGGGTAATCATGTCTGATGGGGGTGGAGAGAGACAGTTAAGGTGTACATAACTGTCTGTATGCACAGGCATATATGGACATCACAGTTCTATAGTCAGATGTGGGTTCAGACATGGACTGAAATTAGCTAAATTCGCTAAGTGTATGAGCATGCCCAGTATGACCAATACTAAAAGTGGGACTCCAGGCCCGACCTACCTGTACTCTGGTTCAGGATTTTGTGTGCTACAGCCAAATGGTTGATGAAGCTGTTTAAACAGTACAGCACCTCACTGATTTACTGGCTGAGGGATCTCCGGACTGTGTGCTATCCTTATTAGCTGAGTCATATGTAGGGTGTGTACAAACTGCATTGGACTGAGCAGAGCTTTGCATAATATATGTGGTACATTTTACACAGTTCTGTGATTTCCTGGTATGTCAGTGGCAGATTGATATAGATTAATGTGAGGAACCACTGACAGACATTTGGCTACTGACTCCATACACTGCAGGGAACCCATGCTACTGCACGAATTGTTGTAGTCTGCATATTCTACATTTGTCTGGCCAATGGTTCCTCCTTCCCCTTATATGTGTGCCTTTGTCCTGCTCTGCTCCAGTTCAAACCTTTGTCCATAGTTGCTGCTCTATGTAGTTGTAGTTATGGTGTGACTGGGGTAGAAGTTGTAACACCACACACAGGGTTATTGACTTTTTACAGAGCATTAACAGCAGCTGAGAACTTTGCAGCTTATACCTCTATGCTGCTTCCTTTGGTGACTATTCTTGGTTTAAACTAAAATTGCAACCATCATTTTTGAGTTCTATACATGCTCACATGTTGCGCTTTTAATTGTTGTTTTTTTAATAAAACAGGACTGAACGGTCTTTTGAAAATAATTTTTTTGGTGAAATTTGTTACATATATTTGGACTGAAAGGTTGACATATTTAAATACAGTGAAAGAGAGTATGTAATGGGATCCTATCTCGCCTACATTCATAATTGATGTGTTCGGAGCCGATCCGTCGGCTCCGACTTGGCCACTATACATTAGAACAAAGTCTCTCATTGGCTGGGCTACCCCTTATCCCATAATGCACCACACCTGCTTCCCCAGATCTCATTTGCCGCTTTTCAAGCCGGACGTGGTCTCGACTTGGCTGGAGCTAAGTGTTTTTTTCTTGCCTTTTTGGTCATTTATGACTAGGGTTTCTGTCAGAATTTAAACAAACAGCTGTTTTAACAGCTTTGTGTGCGTTTGTGGTCAGTTTGGTGTTAAATTTCATTTTTATTCTTTTCGCGCTACTTGTGGACTGGGCAAGGCCCGTTTTAAGTTAGAGGGCCTTTGCCCTTATTGAATGTGTATTTATTTTTTCTGGTGCTGTGACTGAAATAGTTTCCGGGCTAAGCCCGTTTAAGTTAGAGGGCTTTAGCCCACGTAGTTCTTCTCTCTGTGTATTTCTCCTGTTGTGTCGGGCTAAGCCCGTTTAAGTTAGAGGGCTTTAGCCCATCTATTAGTTACTGCTTTTTTTCTTACTGTCAGTTACCTGTTTTTTTCTTCTAAATATGTCTAAGGAGCAAAAGTCAGGGTTCAAAAAGTGTGCAAAATGCAGTTATAAAATGTCTATTACAGACAGCCATGCTATCTGCGTGTACTGTTTAGGGCCTAAACATTTACAGGATTCTTGCAGTGTGTGTCACGCTTTTTCCTCCAGAGTTCTCCAGGAGAGAAAAAACAAATTGATTCTTAGGGGTCTGATTAAGCCTTCATTTGAAGAGGCTTTGGCTTCATCTCCAACTTCTAAAAAGAAGAGATCGTCGGCTCCAACCAGTTCATCGGGCCTGACACCCAAGAAGCATAGATCGTCGGCTCCAACCAGTCCGTCGGACCCGACAGCTTTGGAGCCAATGGCTGAAGGGTCTGCCTCGGTGCTTCTTCCCTCGGCTCCATTGGTGTCGGAGCCGCAGGTTAGTGCATCGAGAGGCCAATCACCTACTTCGGCTCCATTGGTCACGGAGCCGTTAGAGGTGTGCAGCTCAGACTCTTCCCCCTCGGCTCCGGAGCCTCCTTCGGCACCGACACTGTTCCAGACGGCCCCGGTCTCGGCTCCGATAGTGCTGGAACCCTTTTGGAGCTGATCCCCTGCTTTATCGGAGCCGAGGCAGAAGTCTTCTCGGCCCCAATCTGTTTCCTCCAAATCCTCTAGGTTGTCAGATTCGGATTTGGATAGGGTTATCCAGAGGCTGTTCCAGTCCCCAGCTTTTACTAAAATGATCTCAGCTCCAGCCCACACGGCTTTGGAGCCGACTCCATATCCCATGCATTTGATTCCTCCTCCGACCCCCTTGGAGCCGTTGGAGTCGGTGCAGGTAGGATGGAGCGGATCGTCCAGTCGGAGCACGGACCCCCTAGGAGTTTCTCTGCTCTGACTTTCATTCCTACCCTATCCTCGGTGTCAGGGTTTGGTACCGGGTCTTCCTCGGCTGGGGCCAAGGGCAACACTGTTGAGCTCGCCTCTTCGATGCCCAGTCTTCCCCACGGAGCATCGGCTGCAGGTATTCCCGGTACCGCCGTGGTCTCTCAGCAAGTGCCCTCTGCAGAGTCTGGAGGTCCTGCTTTTGAGGCCATGAGGAGTGCGCTGGCCATGACCTTGCCGGTTCAGCAGGCTTCTACCTCACCATCCCAAGTTTTGGGTACTGGTGCCTATGGAGACATTCTTTCCCACGACAGTGGGGCCCCAGGGCCTGAGGATACCCCCTTGGGGGGATCCCTTCTTCCGGGGGTCCTTCTGAATCTGCTTCGAATGAACCCCCAAGGAAGAAACTGTGTAAGAGGAAGCACGTTGATTCCCAAGATGAATCCGTCACTTCAGATACTGACCTCGATGATGCAGAGGGGTCCCCCAAATCGTCCTCGGATGACGTCTCTTTCTCGGATATCCTTGAGATCTTGAGACAGAGAGGCAATTGTCAATCCAAAGCCCCTACCGCTGAGGAGTCGGTTTTCCTCAAGGCCTTCGGGGCCCAGCCCTCCTCCTCCTGGGTGTCTCCACCCTTCGACGAGTTATTGGATCTAATCTCTAGGAGGGTGTGGGAACATCCTGATATGGCGGAACCGGTGCCTGCCAGGCCCAATAAGTTTCTTTCAGCCCCTCCCCAGAAGGAATTCCTCACTAAGGGTGTTGCAGTTGATGCTATGGTGGTGGCATCTGCCACTCAGCAGGACGTGGCAGAGGCTTCAACGTCTATTCATCCTCCTAATAAGGATTCTAGGAGCATGGATAGGTACGGGAAGTGTACCCTTTCTTCAGCGACCTTTACTATGCGGTCGCTGAACTATCTCTGTCATTTTACAAGGCTCCAAAGGGACCTCCTCAAGGAGTTAGGAGAGTCCCTTGCGGGTAACCTTCCTGAGGCGTTAGCACAGACCGTAGGCGCCCAGATGACTACACTAACTTCTATTGTCAACTCATCCATGAGGCTCATTTCCTATGCAGCCAAGAGGGCAAGTAGAGCAGCGGGCACAGGAGTGGCTCTTAGGAGACAAGCCTGGTTACACTTGTGTCCACTCGCGGAGGCCTTTAAGTCTTCCTTCGCCAACACCCCCTTTGATGGGTCTTCTTTGTTTGGACCCAAGGTGAAGGACACACTTACTCGGTGCGAGCAGGAGGGCAAGACCTTGACTGCCATTGGAGCCCATTTTTCCGCTCCCTCTAGACCTTATCCCAAGGCCCAGAGAGGAGGGAAAATGTGGTTCAGAAAATCCCAAAAGTTCTTCTCTACTCCACCGAGTGATCCCCCCTCCAGAGGCAGGGAGGGGGTTCAGGAAGATGCCGCCCTAGAGGTGGCAGAGGCCCCCGTAACTCTGGAGACCACGATTCCTTTCGTGGTTCCTCCTACCCTCAACGTCCCTAGGATGTGGCCCAGCTGTGCTTCTCCGGAGCCGGTCGGGGTCGTTTTGCGAAACACCCACAGGCTTGGGAATCGATAACCAAGGATCAGTGGGTGCTTCGCATTGTAACCGGAGGTTACCTCATCCCCCTTTTCAAGCCCCCTCCTCCTACAAGGAGAATCCTGGACATGCCACCCAGTCAACGGGATCTGGCAGCTGTAGAAGTTTCAAAGCTGCTAAGCAAAGGGGTCATCCAGCCCATCCCCGCCGACCAGATCGGATCAGGAACTTACTCAAGATTATTTTTGGTGCCAAAAAAGACAGGGGACGTAAGGCCCATTTTGGACCTCAGCTTTTTGAATCGTTTTGTGAAGAAGTCCAAGTTCCGGATGGTCACCCTTCAGTCCATTCTCCCATTATTGGAGAAGGATGTCTGGATGTGCTCCATAGACCTCAAGGACGCTTACTATCACATATTGATACGTCAGGAGTCCAGGAGTTACTTACGCTTCCGCCTAGGAACCAGTCACTTCCAGTTTTGTGCACTGCCCTTTGGTCTCACCACAGCCCCCAGGGTGTTTACCAAGTGCCTGGCAGTGGTGACAGCTCACTTGAGAAGTCTCGGATTCCAAGTGTTTCCCTATCTCAACGACTGGCTCCTCACTGCCACCTCCAAGCATCTACTGATTCGAGCACTGATGGCCACAGTATCCTTGGGTCTCTCGCTAGGAATCACCTTCAATTGGAAAAAATCTGTGCTGTGGCCATCTCAGCGTATCACCTTTATAGGCGCAGAGTTAGACACAAAAATGATGCGGGCATTTTTGCCATCAGAGAGAATTCAGGTTCTACAATCACAGGTCCTAAATTTGTTACCCAAATCTCGAGTTCCTGCCAGACAGATTCTTCAGTTATTGGGTTCGATGGCTGTAACTATCCTCCTAGTACCGTTAGCCAGGCTGCACATGCGAGTGCTGCAATGGCTATTATCGGTTCAATGGTCATACCAAGAACTCCCCCTGAACCACCTAGTTCTGATTACGGACAGTTGTCATCGGGACCTCCATTGGTGGCTATGTCGGTCCAACCTGGACCGGGGGCATCCTTTCGCCCTTCAGCCCCCTGTTGCCACAGTGACCACGGACGCCTCCCAGATAGGGTGGGGGGGTCATTATCTGGACAGGTCTGCCCAAGGCACTTGGCAGGATTGCGAAGCGCACCTTCACATCAATATCCTGGAAATGAGAGCAGTGCTTCTGGTTTTACAAGCACTTCATCATGCTCTCCCCCAAGGTACTATTGCGATTCTATCCAACAACATGTCGGTAGTTTGGCACATAAACAAGCAGGGTGGAACCAGGTCCTACCCCCTTTGCAGGGAGGCCATGAGAGTATGGCGCTAGGCCATAGCCTCTCAACGTTTTTTTAGTAGCCACGCACATTCCGGGAAAAGCCAATGTGATTGCAGACAGGCTCAGCAGGACTCTCCTGTTGCCCCACGAGTGGTCCCTCAACAACAGAGTGACTGCGCAGATCTTCGCCAAATGGGGCCTCCCTTGTTGCGACTTGTTCACCAGCCCCAACAATGCGAAGTGCAGAGAGTTCTTCACTCTGAGACCCTCTCAGGGACAGTCTCCCAGGGACGGTCTAGCCCACAATTGGCCCCCGGGTCTTCTTTATGCCTTCCCCCGATTCCCCTTCTCCCGAGGGTGATTCAGAAGGCTCTTCATGTCGGGTGCCACATGATTTTGGTCACCCCACATTGGCCCTGTCAGGTTTGGTTCCCCTTTCTTCAGAAGTATACGGTACAGGACCCTTGGATTCTGGACCCAGTGCCGGATCTGTTATCCAATCCATCGGGACACTCTCATCCGTCCCTCCGGTTGCTGCGACTGGCTGCTTGGCTACTCCACTTCCATCCTTAGTTAGAGATCTTTCTCTTTCTTTGGAAGTGATGCACATCTTGTCTTCTTCCCACAAGCCGTCTACCGTTAAGCTGTATTCCAGCAAATGGAAAAGGTTTGTTTATTGGGCCCAGCAGCGAGGCATTGATCCTCTTACGGCCCCAGTTCCGCAGGTCTTGGAATTTCTAGCTTCGTTGTTTCATTCTGGCTCTTCAGTCTCCACACTTAAAGTTCAACTGGCTGCTATATCTAATTTTCATGTTGCTATAGAGCCTTCTTTAATGGCCAACAGACTGTGCAAGTCCTTTCTTAAAGGAGCCTGGCTCCTCAGGCCTCCTATGGCTCATCCCGTGCCCCCTTGGGACTTAAATTTGGTTCTAGCCTCCTTAACTGCCCGTCCCTTTGAGCTGGCAGCCTCTTGTGATATAAAATTCCTGTCGTGGAAAACCGCTTTTCTAGTGGCAATAACTTCTGCTAAGCATGTTTCAGAGCTTCAGGCTCTCTGTTCTTCCCCTCCTTATTTGATCTTTCACAAAGACAGAGTTTTCCTTAGATTGAATCCATCTTTTTTGCCTAAGGTAGCATCCCCTTTATGCATTCAGCAATCATTGGAGCTCCCAGTTTTCTTTCCAAATTTTTCTAATAGAGCAGAATATACCTTCCACCAGTTGGATGTTCACAGGCAACTGCATTTTTACTTGGATAGGACCACTCAGACTCGAAAATCTGACCAACTGTTTGTGTCCTTTGTGGAGAATAGGTTAGGTCTGCCAGTTGCCAAAGCCACAATTGCCAAATGGATTAAGGTATGCATCTCTTTTATTTATTCCCAGTCAGGCAAAGAGTTGCCTTTCCCAATCAAAGCTCATTCTACCAGGGCTATGGCCACCTCTGTAGCCTTTCATTCCAAAGTTTCAATAGATGATATCTGTGCGGCTGCTACTTGGTCTTCTCCGCACACCTTCATTTCTCATTACAAGCTTGATGTGGCTTCCCGAGGCAGAGCTTCATTTGGTTCCGCAGTTCTCAGGAGTGTGTTCCAGTGAGCCATCTGGGGTTTTAGGTGCTAGGGACGCTGTCCCATCAGTTATGAATGTAGGCGAGATAGGATCCCATTACATCTTTTAGTTATGTACTTACCATAACTTTGGATGTATGGGATCCATCTCACCTACATTCATACATACCCACCCTCCTTTCCCCTACCTTTTGGATTTGGTGGAAACATTGGTCTTGCTGAGCTCTCCTCTGGAAGGGCTCTAGTTGGTTACAGTTATTGGTATGTGTTCTGTACCTGTATGTATATATGAAAGCGAACAAACAAGATCTGGGGAAGCAGGTGTGGTGCATTGTGGGATAAGGGGTAGCCCAGCCAATGAGAGACTTCGTTCTAGTGTATAGTGGCCGAGTCGGAGCCAACGGATCGGCTCAGAACCCATCAGTTATGAATGTAGGCGAGATGGATCCCATACATCCAAAGTTATGGTAAGTACATAACTAAAAGTTATAACAGCTGTGGAGCTACGGCTTGATTCTTTCATTATAGTTTTTTTCCTACTAGCCGTTGTGTTAGTAGTGAGTTATACATTTTTCTATTGTAACATAGTGCAGTGGGTTTTGCTGGCTTGGGGACTACTGCATATTCTGTGGCAGCCAGTACTTGGCAGAGAGGCCCTGTTGTCCCACATAGCTGTCACGTGTCTGCTGCTATCCCGGTAGCCCACTCCATTCCCATGCATACATGCAGCAATACCATACATATGCTACCACAGTCTACTACCCCATTCATTTGTTGTTAAAATGAGTGACTTACCTTGTGCCTGCAGCAGTTAAGAAGATGGTGCTTCAGGGCTGACTTTGTCATATGCACACAGTTCGCAGCCTATACATGGTAAGGTACAGGTAGTGTGGTGTGGCTGGCATCCTTTTTACTATGTATGTGAGTTGGAGTGAGGTGTCAGTCCCTGAGTCCCTAGGTTGTCAGTGCATGTGCAATGTGTTGCCTCTTTGCCAAGGCCAGGGCATACTGGACACACCTACATCTGCCTACAGGGACAGGCTCAGTGGGTTCCTCCTCTGAGTCCCCCTGTGCCTGTGGGGACCTTGGCACTGGTGGGGAGCTGTGTGTCCCTCCCCTGTGATGTTCCTGCCATAGCTGTTTCTGCAGGATCATATTGTGTAGCATGGCACATACTATAAACATGTGCACATGTGGCTGGAGAGTACTGCAGGGCTCCACCGGGTATGTCAAGGCAGCAGAACCATGACATGAGCAGCCCAGACACACACACTATTATGTTCCTAGTTTGTGTGTGTGTGCCCCATTATGGTGTTCTTCAGTTGGTGTGGGTGCATTTCTGATGGATGTCATCATCCACGGTTCCAGTGCATAGCCAGCATTCCCCAGTAGATGGCCGTATGGAATGTCCCCCCTGGCAAATGTCTGGTACAGGTCAGATGCATGCCAGATGAGGGAGTTGTGATAACTGCCTGGGCTGGCAGCACACACATTCATGATAATGCCCTGGGCATTGCACACGACCTGGCAGTTGATGTAGACTCTACCCTCCTCACTAGGTGATGCTTTGATGTGAGCATGAGTGCAGTCTATGGCACCCAGTACCTCTGGGTAGTGTGCTACATGGTGGAAGAGATGCATATTACAGGTCCTCTCCTCAGGGGTGCGGGGTAAATAAATGTGCTCACTGGCATGTGTTAGCATGATATCGAGGAACTGGTGAAGTACCCTGGATGAGGATGCCTGCGAGACCTCCCATCTTGTCCCCAGTAGGTCTTTGGAAAGTACCTGTAGCTAGTAATTCTTAAGGCTACACATACCTTTGTTTCCACTGGGATGGGTTCCCCTCTATTAGCTCTGGGTCTGCAGTGAGGGTGGCAGAGCTCAGTGAGTTCCTGTAGTATGTCCCTGTCCACCCTGTAGCGCTCTACTATCTCGAGCTCATGTAGCCCCCGAAAAGCTACCCTGGGCCTGAACACTCTTCTCCTTCTCAGTCTGGGCCTATTGTCAGCATCAGCATCATCATTGACCTCAGCCTCTAGCACATACAGATGTAGCAGAGCAGCAGCAGCCCCTATCACTTTCTCAGTTGAAATTCACAAGTGTGTACTCCAGTGTTGCCAGGTATGTGGGAAAAGGCAGATTGAAGGGTGTATTCATACTTTATATTGGTGTGCTGCAGATATAGTCTGTGTGATTGGCTAACTATGATACATTCTCCCTGCCAGGTATATCATTGAGGGGTTTGAATGGTTCACCGTCAGTGGAAGATGGCTTATCAGTCATTTATACTTGATTGGCTTTCCCAGGCTATTTAATTTTATTTTTTATTTAATTTCTTCCACTGCTAAGCACTGTGGCACACTGCACAAACCTGTGGCACTAGTGTAAACATTATTCAGCAGTTTGGACCCTTGCCATACACAGCCATGCTTAGCTTTTCTTTAACCAGCTAAAACACATGACGCGGAGCTAAGTATAGCTTAGCAGCCTCAGACAACACCCCCTGCTTAGCTGTGCTTAGTTGAGTGCAAACAGGCGCCGCTAGGCTCCAATCCACTTAAACATACCATGACACACTCTCTTTTTATGTTAACTATCTGTTCTGCCTACACCAACACAGTTCTAGCCCTACCATGGTTAGTACCTATGGACACTGTGGCCCTTTTTGCTACTCAGTAACCCTGGCTCATTTACATACATCTAATTGTGTATACCCTAGATAATGCACTACACCAGGCCATTAGCAACCACTGTAACCTGCCATTGTATGTCTGCATGCTGGGCACTATAATGCAATTCTTTTGCATATGTGTAAAATTCATACTTTACAGTTTTTATTTTTTTTTACATAACGGCATGTTTGCGTGTCACTGCGCGCCTCTTAAACGTAAAATATCTATTAAAAAATATATATATTTTTCACAATTTGCATTGCTTTTTTATCTCACTGGCCATAGTTTTGGCCATTTGCATACCTACGGTGCACTATACACCCTTTTTTGGGCTCTTACAGCCCCTGTTTAAAATTTATACTCTGGTACATGATTTGTAACTGAGTACATTTGTTATACTGCCACAGCACCTACATGGGTGCCTTTCTGCTTGCTGGATCACAAATTCACCTCATTAGCATGGTTTTCATCAGCTTATGAGGTGATTTGCATTCTGTGGACACCTCCGTGTCCACACGCTCATGCACACCCCCAGCCCTGTTTCCTGGATCATCCGGCAGCCATATTATGTGTTTGGGCTGCAACACTATTCCTACATGGAGAATTGCTGTGTAGGGTTTACTGAATTACTCCCATTATACTTTATATATATTGCTATATATCATATAATCTAAGCAGCATTCAATAATTCAATTCCTGCCCTTTAAGAAAAAATAGAAACAACTTTATTAAACCATAACTTGACATAAGCAATCATACATTTACATAAATGAAAACAAACCACACCAACACAATCCTAGTTGCAAGCATTTTACATCACAAACTATAATGACACTCCCAGTTGCAAACATTACACATCACTTATAATCTGCCAAATCATTTTCAAACATTACATAGCTCATTTAAGTCCTGTCTTCTTTTAAAATTCTTTTAAACCTCATTCCTCCCCTGTATGTATTGTTCCCACAATTTCCATTTTTTTTTCATATTCAGTTTGCTCCTACCCTTTTCTAAAGATCGCAATTCCATTTACTATATTCACAACTTCTAGTATAGTTGGTTGATATTTTGATTTCCATTTGCTAGTAATTGCTTTTCTGGCAGCCACCATAATTAGATACAGTAAGGCCTTACCATGTCTAGGTAGTGCCAATTCTGTATCATAGCTCAGAAAAATCAAGTCCCTCATCCCACCAATTTGCCCACCCAGCATTTCTGACAATGCACCCTGCAGAAAATCCTTAAAGTCTGCCAACTCACTGCACTCCCAGAAAATATGTCCCCAATTACCTCTTTCTTACCTGTCACACCTCCAACATTTGCTGTCTACCTGAGGACATCCATCTCCAAGAAAGCAGCCTACAACTCCATCAAAAGCAAGGTGCAAGCAAAGCTGAGAGGGATGCAAGACTCCTGGCTCAGAAGAAAACCAGATGAGATCAAGATGTACGCTGATAGCAACAACTCCAAGCATTTCTATGATGACCAGAAGTACGCTAATAGCAACAACTCCAAGCATTTCTATGATGACCTGAAGACCATCTACAGTCCAGAGTCCTCTGGAATATCACCACTGCTCAGTGCTGATGGGTCTACCCTGCTCACTGACAAGAAAACCATATTGAAAAGATGGGCTGAGCACTTCAACAATGTCCTGAATAGGCCTTCCTCTATCAATACCTAAGCCATTGACCACATGCCCCAAGTCACCATTAACACCTCCTTGGCAGAACCTCCAAAGGAATTAGAGGTTAAGGAAGCAATTAAGCTTCTCTCCAATAGTAAAGTACCAGGCACTGACTCCATTCCAGTTGAAATGTGCAAGACAGGGGGACCAGTCTTGTTACAGAAGCTCACTGAGCTCTTCCAGACCATGTGACAACAGGAAATTATCCCTCCAGAGCTAAAGGATGCCTCCATCATCCATCTCTACAAGAGAAAGGGAAACAGGCAGTCTTATGACAACCACGGAGGAATCTCTATCCTGGTCATTGCTGGCAAAATCCTTGCCAGAGTCCTCCTCAACCATCTCATTCAACACATGGAAGATGGACACCTGCCAGAGAGTCAGTGCAGCTTTAGAGAGGGACAAGGGACATTGGACATGATATCTGCAACATGTCAAATTCAGAAGTGCCAGGAACAAAACAGGGACCTTTGCACGTTTGTGGACCTGACCAAAGCCTTTGACACCGTCAGTCGTGAGTGGCTATGGCGGATCATGGAGAAGTTTGGCTGCCCAAGAAAATTCATCAGTATGGTGCACCAGTTCCATGATTATAGGTTCATAGGTTGGTACTAGGCTATCAGCCCTAGGGCCTATACAAGCCTAGCCATAACAATTCCCTGGCTATTTCTTCCCACATTATTTACTTTCCTGGACCCCTGTCTAGCAGGGCGACTGACGTGATCCCTGGGGTGAATTTCCTTTCTCCCATCCAATCGTCAAGGTTCCTCTTGAAGAGGTCCAAAGAGGCACTCTGCTTTACATGTATGGGCAATCTATTCCAGAGTCTGGGGAGTCTCTGGGTCAGGAACCTATCCCTCCAGCATGTTTTGTTTATTGTGATGACAAGGTTTAGATCCCTGGAGCGTGTAGCTCTGAGGGATTTGGATTTCTTTAAGTGTAGCATGTCCAACAGCTCTGGGTTTGACATGGCCTTGTATGTTAAGCAGAGATCGCCTCTGAGTAGACGATATGCGACAGAGTATAGCTGGAGTTTTTTAAGGCGGTCAGCGTAGGGCATTCTTTTAGTGAGGTATTTCTGAGGCCTTTCCAGTTGTTGCAGATGTCTTGAGAGGTACATACCAAATGGGGCGTTGTATTCTATAATGGGTCTAATGAGGGATGAGTACAGTGGGACAATGACCTCCTTTTTTCTGGATGAAAAGCCCTTTGTGATGAGGTGTGCCACATAGAAGGATTTCCTGACTGTTGTGGCGATGTGGTTATCGAAGAAGAGACCACTGTCCACCTGTGTCCCTAAGTCTCTTATCACACTTTCTGTGTTTAGTGTACTGCCACCTATATGGTAATTCATGGATACATTTTTTTTCCCAAAGGGGATAACAATACATTTCTTGGCATTGTGCTTGAGCCCATGGCTCTGGCACCAAGCATCTGTTTCTGTAAGGCCCTTTTGTAGAGTATCCACATCATTTGGGGATTCAATAATGGCTCCCAGTTTGCAGTCATCTGCAAACTTTGTTAGCCAGAGTCCCTTAGTGCTGACCTGTACTTCAGAGAAGTAGATGCCAAACAAGAGCGGCCCCAGGACTGAACCCTGAGGTACTCCACTTGTCACTTGTCTGGAGCTGGATTTGGAGTCGGCTACTTTTACAGTGTGGGTTCTATCAGTAAGCCATTTAGCAACCCATTGGGTGACATAGGGATTAATGCCCAACTTAGTAAGTTTATCTATGATTCCAGAGTGGGGGATGGTGTCAAAGGCCTTGGCAAGGTCTAGATAGGCTGTGTGGACCACCTTACCCTTGTCCATGGCTCTGGAGACTGATTCAAAGAAGTCAATCAGGTTCAGGAGACAAGATCGGCCCTTCACAAACCCAAACTGGGTTGGGTCCAGTGTTTGAAGGTTGCCAATGTCTTTGTTTATAAGTTCCATGATAATACGCTCCATGGCCTTGCAGATAAGGCTTGTCGGACTGATGGGACGGTAGTTTCCGGGATCCAAGGTGGATCCCCCCTTATGGATTGGGATAACTGTAGCTCTGCGCCTCTCAGTGGGCACGAAACCTGAGGTGAGGCTATGATTAAACATGACACTTAGGTGAGGTGCCAGTTCATATTGTAGTTCATGTAGTACACAGCCCGGGATGTCATCTGGTCCCATGGATGCTGTATTCTTGGCTTTAGAGAGTGCGTTTTGTACCTGTGTGGCCGTTATTACTGGAATTTGGCAATCTTCCGGTATTGAGATGGGCCATTTAGGGGGTGAGAGGGGGGGGTGAAGCTGGCACTGAATCGATCTGCCAGGATATTGGCAATATCCTTCGGATCAGTATATTTAATGCCATTCTGTTTTAGCTCAGAGCAGATCTGAGCATTGCCATTTAGATTCTTGACATAGTTATAGAATGCTTTGTGGTTGTCTTTGGAATCTTTGGCAATTTTATTTTCGTAACTAGCTTTGCAGGATTTTATGAGGCATCTCAGTTTCTCACTGAGGCTAGTAAGGGAGTTTTTTGCATCCTGGGATTTTTCTCTTTTCTGCAAAAGTTTCTTCCTTTTGTTGTAAAGTTTGTTTATGGCAGGGGACCACCAGATTGGCTTCCTTTTTTTGGATGAGAGCATTTTGGTTCTATTTGGGATGGCACGATTCATGCATGAGTGGATGTGCTCATACAGTGCCTTAGTGTAGGATTCAGCAGTTGAACTTTCAGTTCCCGTCTGCATGGGTGTCATGAAGTTTGTCACTTCTGACTTGAGTAGCATGAAGTTGGCTTTGGAGAAGTTTTTTATGGTGATTTCTTTACTGGGGGGGTGGGGGTGGGATGTGGATGTTAAGGGTGATTAGCTTATGGTCAGACCTGACTAACGAGGGGATGACCATAGGTATGGAGCATTGATTTCCCATGTTGGTAATGACCAGGTCTAGGATACTGGAGCCCCTGGTGGGACTATGGATTAGTTGATCCAGGGTGTTGGAATTTATGAATTCCAAGAACCGTTGCACAAAGGTGTTGGGACATGAGTAGTTTTCCCAGTTAATGGCAGGGTAGTTAAAATCACCCAGTATTAGGGTGTTTGGTTCTATCTTAATATTTTCCAGTATGTTTAGAAAGGTGTAGTGAGAATCTTGGGGTATGGTGGGGGATCTGTAGCAAGCTACAATTTGGATTGCAGTCTTACCTAGTGTTAGTTGCACTTGGAGAATTTCAGACACATTGTGTTGGCCAACTAGCCTGGTGGTGTGAATATCCTTGGTGAATATTGGCACTCCTCCACCTTTAGTGTTTTGGTCCTGGTTTGGTGGCCGAAAAGTGTGGTAAGAGTTGTAGCCTGGTATTGCAGGGGTGCTCTCTGGAGCCTTGAACCAGGTCTCAGTTACTGCACAGATATCGATGTTCTCCATTTTTAGGAGTGCCTCGAGAGAGTGCATTTTGAGGTTTAGACTTCTAGCATTGAGTAGCATTACCTTCAGATTTTGCATGCTTGTACCTGTTACGGTGGTGGTTTTGTCCTTTGAAGTTTGCCTAAAAAAGGCACTATAGGGGTGGCAAGAGCCTTAGCCAGTAACCTGAATCCCAGGGGCGACAGGTGCAGACCATCTCTGGCAAAGCATCATGGTCTGTCAATCATGTCATCCCAGGCAGACAGATACTGGATCCCCTTTGAATGACACCATAAGCTTAGCCAATTGTTGAAGTCATGCTTGCTCGAGTACTGGATGATGGAGACAACTCTGATGCCTTCCCAGTCACCACCAGAGTCAAGCAAGGCTGTGTATTGGCACCCATGCTGTTCAGCATGATAGTCTTGGCCATGCTGGCAGATGGCTTCTGCAATGATGAAGAAACCAGCATCAAGATTAGATACAGGACTGAAAGCAGGCTCTTTAACCTGTGGAGGCTACAGGCCAAGACCAAGGTTGAACAGGACTTTGTGCACAATTTCCTCTTTGCAGATGACTGCGCACTCGATGCTGCTACAGAGGCCCAGATGCAGCAAAGTATGAACTGCTTTTCCACTGCCTGCAGAAACTTCGGCCTCACAATTAAAACCAAGAAGACTGAGGTTTTGCATCATCCCACACCACAGAAGATGTATGCAAAACCAACTATCACCAATGAAGGTGAGATCCTGAAGGCTGTTGACAAGTTTACATACCTTGGCAGCACAGTCTCCAGATTTGTGAGCACTGACGATGAGGTAGACACACACATCGCCAAGGCAAGGTCCACATTTGGATGGCTGCGGGAGTCAGTGTGGGAGAGGAGAAGCATCAAACTGTGCACAAAGCTGAAGGTGTACAAGACAGTTGTATTGCCCATACTACTGTATGCCTGTGAGACATGGACTGTGTATGAGCGCCATGCCAAAAAGCTGAATCACATCCATATGAACTGCTTAAGAAGGCTGCTGAAAATTACCTGGCAAGACAAAGTTCCAGATACAGTTGACCTCTCTCAAGCTGGACTGCCAAGTATCTGCACCCTGCTGAGGAACCCAGGTCAGGTGGGCATGCTACCTTGTACGTATACCAGACACACACCTCCCCAAGAGACTATTTTATGGTGAACTTGCAGGAGGCAAACACACACAAGGTGGGTAAAAAAAGTGCTTCAAAGACACACTGAAAGTCTCTCTGAAGAGCTTTGGCATAGACGCCTGGGAAACCCTAGCGCAAGACCGCCCCACCTGGCGAAGCTGCATCAGCAAAGGTGCTACCTCCTACAAGCAGAGCAGGACCGCAGAGGCACAGAGGAAGCGTGAGCTGTGTATATCCACAGCCAGCTCTTTGCCAACCAACTCAAATGACCACTTGTGCCCAATGTGCAGCACAGCTTTCCAAGCCTTCATTGGACTGATCAGCCACAGCCAGACACACCGTACTCAGTCAACCTCCTTGAAGTGATGTATTCAGTCATTGTCAACAACGACGGCCAAACAAAACCTAAGGAAAAATTCTCTGGAGTCTACTTGGGGTATAACAATATCTATGTAAACATTTCCAAGCAAAAATTCTAAAATCCTCTAGATTTTGCTGCATATTTAGGAAACATACATATATTCTTCCATTGTTTCTTTGTGAATTGCTTTTCCAGTCTCTCTTCTGATTGTTATAGTTATCATGCAACATTTTATATGATCTGCTAATTATTCCATTTTTAATGACAGCTTCTGTTGTAGATTCTACTAAAAACCTCTACCAGTGCTGGTCTTTCATTTAGGACCCCCCATTTTTTTCTCTCTGCCAATACTCTGATATCAATCCTTGATAGGGAAGGCAATCTCTAACCTGCAGTCCAAATAAAGTCTCTGTATCTTCCCATTCTATCATCTTTCCCTGTCTAGTTATTTGCTCCCAATACCTTGGTTCCTTTGCCATTTTTCTCCAATAAATTCCAGCCCTCTCTTGCCTATTGTCTATATCCCTAATTGCAGTCATACCTATCAGTAGAATCTCCTCTCTCAATTTTTGTTTTGGCTTAGTTCTTAGGATACTTTTTGCTACCTTATAGATATAATCTTCTATTGGTGAACTACCTAGCACTGTCATTTAGAGGTGTCATTAGATGCTACAATTTTGCAGGTTGTGAAAATGAGCTCTAGCAGTACTACTAAAGTACGAGTACAGTAAAACTCGCCTTTTTGCTTTTCAGTTCCACTAAGTTTGTATGTCATAATAGTGTATTTGGGAATAATTGTAAGTGTAGGTGTTAATGACATCTGCTGCACTGTAGTGACATTAATGCAATTAATTCTCAAATTGAATGCATGTTGTTTTTTGTGCAGAATTAAATTAACTGTCTGTGTTTTCATTCATATTTCTCTCCATATATTTTCTGTAAATGTGTTTTTCTGCGCCCTTTTGAAACGTTTATAGATGTTTTTCATGTTTCACATCTTATGCTTTTGTTTATAAAGGAAATTGTGGAAAGCATTAAATGCACGCATTTTATTGGAGGGTTGTACATACTTTATAGGATGAATATAGACCGTCTCCATTTATTTTTCATTAATGTAGGAATTGGATTGTTTCCCTAGTTGGAGTTAATATTTGAAATATTTTTAAGCTGCCATTGCTAGACAGCTTCAGATGAGAGTGTGAATGTGCAGAAATGGATTTATTAAAGGGGATCTTCGTAAGGCATTCCTGTCCTCTGAATGAACTCACACAGCTACTTCGATATTTCATATCTGTCGCGTTGTCTCTCACTTTTTGTGTATTAGTACATTCTTAATGTGAGATCTGCCATCAGTATTTAGAAGACTGATTTGGGCTGATTTATCAGTTGGTACCTCCTCCCCGTTTTTAGACTATATGCTTTGGTCTGAAGTTTGAGACTTTTTGTAAGCCCTCTCCCTAGAACATGTGTGGGAGTTAAATCTACAGAAAGTAGTGATGGTTGTTGGTGGGGTTAGAACCCAATAAGCAAGCAGATTAGGAATTGATTTTGACATACTGACATGAAGTCATGGATACTAGCTAGAATTTTGAATGTCACTTGTACAGTATACACCTGTGCTCTCAAGTTGCTATATAAAGCTGTGACTTGGTTTGATTAAACAAACTTCACAATAACAGGTCAGGCAGTGAATTATTACAGATTTAGTTTGTGAATTGTGTTTGTAGTTTTCTTCAGATTTTGATCTCATAATACAAACATGAATGTAGATGTTTAAGTTGTCCCTTTCTGCACAATGGTGTACTCATTTTTGTCAAATCCTGATTTTGGACTTTTTTGTTTCTTTGAACACATTCCTTTTTAAGCTGTGATTGATATTTTAGAGCATTAGTATAGCTGTTATTATTTATGGATAATGTGGAGTTTGGTCTTTATAAGCTTTGCAATGTTTTAGTAGTAAACCATGCCTGAGTAAACTGTGTGCTAGCTTGTACTGAACGTGAATTGTTTTTAGTGGTGTTTTAGTTGCTTTTCTGTAACAAAAAAAATTCTAAGCTTGTTTCCTCCCATTCCTCTAACTGGTGTAGTCCAGTTATAGATTTGCTGTATGCAGGACTGTTTGTAAACTTCTGAGCCCCCCCCAGTCTTTCTGTGTTGGAGGGAAGCCTTCTAGCTTATCAGTGGGAGTGGTAAACACTAGGTAGCCTATCTACCACAAGAGTGGTTTCTGGCCCAGAAATTGTAGTTTATTGGCCATTTGGGCAGTCTTTCCATCTCTTTCAACTTTCTGGTCTAAAAGCCCACATTTGCACTTGTTCCCACCTTTCCTGCAGCTAGTCTAGTCCAGATACAGTTTTTCTGTATCCAAGACTGTTTGTAAGCTTCTGAGCCCCCCAAGTCTTTCTGTGTCGAGGGAAGCCTTCTAGCTTTTCAGTGGGAGTGGTAAGCACTAGGTAGCCTATCTACCACAGTAGGAGTGGTTTCATGCCCAGAATTTGTAGTTTAGAGGCTGTTTGAGCGCTTTTTCCATCTCCTTCAACTTTCTGGTCTAAAAGCCCACCTTTGTGCTTTTCCTGCCTTTCCTGTAACTAGTCTAGTCCAGATACAGATTTGCTGTATCTAGGACTGTTTGTAAGCTTCTGAGAGGAGCTAAAGCCTGCTCTTCAAATTTTCCCTTAGATTTGCTCTTTCTCTCTTCTCCTGCACTTTTACTAGCTTATTAGTCAAGCACTTTACCATACTAGACTTCTTGTAGCAATTATTGTAGCACACAAAAGTGCTACCAGCACTAAACGTTCTACAAGGAAACAGCTCCAGTACTTATTATTAACCCACCCCTCCCGGCATGTCTAAAGGTCAGTTCTCTGTGCTTCCTCCTGTTACCCTGGTGAACTTGGGCATCCTGAGGCAATGTAGCAACTGCTTCATCTACACCAACAACCCTCTCCTCTCACCTCCCAACACTCAGAGTTGCAAGAGATGCACTTATTCAAAACCACGCACTCTCCAGGCAAGACCGGAATAGCTGGTCAAGAGGAGAAGGTCAATACTTGCACCACACCACATGGAACACATTGCCCTCCAGAACACACACCAGCACTGCCTCTTCATAAATACACAAACCACACACCCACCTTCATGGAGGCTGTCAATAAAAATCTACCCAAACAGCAGAGACCTCCAAGGCAGAAACACACTTGACCACCATAACACAACACTAATCACGAGAGACAACTTTCCTAAACAGTGTGCCACTCAATCAACGCCCCTAAGCCAAAACAGTATACCCAGCACACTAGTCTTAGGTGACTCAGTAGTGAGGCACACTGATGTCCCACTCACTAGGTTAAATAAGGAGAAAATAACAGTCAGCTGCCTGTCAGGTGCCAGGATCCCCATATAATGCATGCACTCAGATCCCTCAACAACAGGTACAAATATGACTCTGTCATTGTACATATGGGTGTGAATGACCTGAGACGTACTTCCCTGGACAACATGAAAAGAGACACGGGGGAGCTCTTGGATTATGTAGTCCAGGCGGGTATGACCCTAGCCCTGAGCAGCATCCTACCATTGCCCAGAATGATACCACAGTACAAGCAGAAAATTATTGATTTCAACAATTGGCTAAGTTTCTGGTGTCATTCTAAGGGGATCCAGTGTTTGTTTACCTGGGATGACATGATTGACAGACCTCGATGCTTTGCCAGAGATGGCCTGCATCTGTCACCCCTGGGCTTCTGGATACTGGCGAAGGCTATTGCCACCCCTGTAGTGCCTTTTTTAGGCAGTGTTTCAAAGACCAAATTATTACCGTAACAGCTACAAACAAATGCAATCTGGGGGTCATGCTGCTCAATACTAGAAGTCTAATTCTCAAAATGCACTCACTCAAAGCACTCCTTAAAATGGACATTTTTGCTGTAACAGAGACCTGGTTCAAGGCAGCAGAAAGCACCCCTGCACTATCAGGCTGTAACTCATTCCACATCTTTTGGTGGTGTTCCATATTTATAAAGGATGCACACACCTCCAGACTGGTAGCCCAACATAATGCATCAGAGATACTTCAGGTGCAGCTAACATTGGGTAAGACAGCGATTCAGATCATAGCTTGTTATAGGACCCCAACCATGTCCCAAGACACTCACTCCATGTTCCTGAGCACCCTGCAGAATATTAGGGTCCAACCTAACACACTCATACTGGGAGACTTCAACTACCCCTCCATTAACTGGGAAAACTACTCGCGTACCAGTACACTTGCCCAACGTTTTTTGGAATTCATTAATACCAATACCCTGGACTTGCTCATTCGTACCCCCACTAGATCCTCTCACTCCAGCTAAAAGCAAAGAAAACCCTAACCAGCAATCATCCAAACATAGACTGCAGCCCCTGGTTTAACTCCAGGAACCTTGTTGTTGCCGCTTGTGTAGTAGCCACTGAGGACCTGATCACTTTGGATCCCCCCCACTTGTGTGAGCAAGGAATCCTCTCACTCCAGCTAAAAGCAAAGAAAACTCTAACCAGCAATCATCCAAAAATAGACTGCAGCCCCTGGTTTAACTCCAGGAACCTTGTTGTTGCCACTTGTGTAGTGCAGGTCCCAGCTTTTGTAACTACGGTTATGCCTTGTTAAAATCTGTTACAGTCAGCTAGAGTGCATACCCCAGGGGCAATAGCTGCAAACCTTCTTCCTCTTAGCCCACCCCCACCCCTTTCATTACATTTCACTGTTGATAATTTGTTATATGTGAATGTATTTATCCCCTCTCAGTAGTCATAGCCTTCAGTCCCTCCTCCTCAATACTTGTTCTTCACTAAACACCAAACAGAGGTGCAAAGTCTCCAGCTGCTTTTATCTTTACCTACATTGTGTGCAGCAAACAATGAGCAAAGGGGAATACAAATATAAAAGAGAATACAATCTGCCATTGCAGACTAGTAAGCAGCATACAACTTCCACCTGTGGTATATTCCTACACATAGATTTTCTTGGAGAAACCTTCCAGTCCTTGAACAAGGGTGCCTGTATGTTTACCTTATTTTCTTGGCTGTCCTTGATAATTAGCTAGGTTTAGCAGAGACCCTTGGATTCTCCTCTGCTACTTTAAATTTCAATTGAAAGTTTCCCTCCCTTCCCCCACCCCCCAAGTGATTGCTCAGGTACAACACACCAAAGGTTTTAAAAACCCTGGATGCCATATTTGCTCTAATTGCAGCTGAAAGCCCTCCAGGTGTAGCATCTCTAGTAAGTGATAGTATTATTTTTCTTTTTTTCAGTGTTGTATTCCACACTGTAAACTCACTGTCCCTGCATAGAGTAGCACAGTAATTTCTCTCTAAGGTAGCTTTCCAGTTATTTTTTTATTTTTGCTGGTATAGTTTATATTTGGATATTAGAAGCTTATGTTTTTGTTTTTGCTTGCTCCCAATTTCAGTAAACCTGATTCAGAGTTCCCCTAAATGATAGTTTAGACTCCTTTATAATGTCACAGTACTACTAGCTTAAAGGTGATTCCAATAACTTCTTTCAAAAATAAGGGCATGAATATAAGCTACTTTATTAATTGTGTCTTCATGTAAAGCTTTTTTGTTTGTTTAATTGTCATAACTACCTGCTATGTGTGAACTCTTTTTTCTCTCCTCCACATTTGTCTCTCTTTCTCCCTAAAGTACCCTGCTCCGCATTGCACTGTTCCTGATATAGTCTCTAAGAACCTATCTACCCGGTGACAAAAGACCCTATCGAAATACCTGCGGTCTCCTCTAACAGCCTTATTTTCCCTGCACCCTCTCTCAAGGAAGCAAGAAAGTATGTGGTTGTCTAAGTCCTGCTTGTAAAGCTGACTACCATCTACTATTGCTTCAGAGGTTCTAAAGTACGCTACGAGCCTGAACAGCCAGCAGCCTTTACCCCCTCCTATCTACCCTGTATTCAACAAACCTCTTCTACTTTATAATAACCCCATTTACTAGCTATCACTCCTTCCCTAGTTCTAAACCAGCTAGCTCCCTTACATACTTACCTGCAATACTAGATTTGCCCACTAGGCGGCACCCTTATCCCATCCTTTATCTCCAGCTTATCCCTCTGTATTTCTTCTATAATTACACTACATCTCTCAAGTCCTAAACCTGCTCTTATTTTCTCAGTTACCCTTTACTTCAACTGTCTACACCCACCTTTTTTTCTCATAGACTTCTGTTTTATCTCTGATCTTTCCCACTCCTGATTTCCCTAACTTTCCTTCAGTTACTAGCATTGCTGATAGTTTCTTCTCTAGCTTCTCCTTCACTTGTCTCTACCTGCTCCATTCGCTCTGCGGGCTCACTCCGCTCCCCTACCCTACCCCCAAATCTCACCCACCCCCAGGGGTCCTACTCTTATACCATCTAATCACACCCCTTCCCTCTTCCACCAATCACAAACCCTTCACCACTGGCTACTTAACTCCAATTCCCTCCTTTCACTTACCACTCCCTATCTCTCCCACCACACCCTCCACCTATTCCTTTCCACACCTAGTATACCTCCGAGCCTATAACAGCAACCTAACAACTTACCCTTCCAGATGTATAAGCTACCCACCCCAGCCCCCTTACAGAGGTTACTCATACTTACACTTCTACCACCTCTAACTTTAGCTTACCTGCTAACCTCCTATGAACACCCATTATATCCACACCTTCTCTACCTCAATAAGCTATCTACCATAGGATAGCCCACATTAGATATGACTTTCCCAGTCCCAGAAAACCTCTACCTCTATATAGTAATTCCCAAATCCTAGACTTCAAACACTACTCTTCTCTTTAAAAGATGGAGATAGTCACCCAAACCCAGGCCCAACAACTGCTACTATCACTCAACTCCTCAACTCCAGCCCCTCTACTATCCATTCCTTTTTCAAACTACCTAACTCACTCTTATTAGCTCACCTCAACATACACAGCATTAATAACAAAGTTGCACAACCCCATGCTCTCTTGGAAGTCTACTCCTTTGACATTCTTTGTTTAACAGAAACTTGGTTAAAACCTGTAACTAAAGACAATGAAGTCATCCCACCCGGTTATAATATTTTGCGACTTGACCATGCAACCAAAAAGGGTGGTAGTGTAGCTATCCTATTTAAATCTGGGTTACAGATTACTACCTACGACTATAAACCACGCAAGACTCCAACGCTGAAATTCTTATTGCCAAGCTTCAACTTAACACATTCAAATCCATCTATATTAGCTGTATCTATCTTCCTCCTGGTAATAACATTGCCACCATAGAAAATATCCTTTGTTGGTTATTCCAAAATTTAACCCAAGAAACCATAATCATAGGTGATTTTAACATTGATTAGAAGTGTTGTAGCAGTAGCCACCCTACCAGCCATATTAACTTTTTTGTTTTTTCTCAAACCATTACCTCCCCTACCAAGATAAACAAGCCTAATAAGAAAGAAAGTACCTTAGATTGGATTCTCATAAATAATCATCCCCAGATATATGAAGCTGGAACCCTCCCTGATGATGTAAGTGACCACTCAATAACCTACATCATCAGACTTAAATCCAATCTACCTAATCCAACCATATATAGGACAATTAGAACCAAGACAAAATTCAACCCTGATCTCTTCCAGAGAGAACTAAGAGTATGTAACTGGTCTCCCTTAAAATACCTCACACTGGAGGAAGCTGTTACTTAAATTCTAACTTCCTAGCCATACTAGACCACCATGCACCAACCCGCTCTATTAAAATGAGAACTAAATCTGCCCCATGCTTTCAAAAAAAAAAACAGGCAAAAAATCCATCTCAGAAATAAATAATGGAATAAATCTCATTTAACTAAAAACCCAATAGACCAACAAAACTTCAGACAGTTGAGAAATTAAACTAAAAAAGCTATACTGTCTGACAAAAGAAACTACTACCTACAATTCCAGCAGACTCACCATAATAAACCACAAAAGTTCTGGGCGAGTATTAATCAATTATTACACCCAGGTCAATCCATGACACCAAACCCACAAGGCACAGACCAGGAGAATCCCAAGCAGACTGCTAATGCCTTTAATACCTTTTTCACTGAGGCCATTCAAACTCTTGCCAGTCAGTTATCTACTCAGAACTTAACTATATCCAACTCTAACTCTAACCCATTCCCTCCATTTCTCTTCCAACCAGTCCCAACAACATATATTCTTACCCTTATCCAAAAACTGAAACCGTGCACTCCTTCAGCAGACCAACTACCCACTGAATATCTACAAAAGGCAGCCAAATCCATCACCTATCCCATTTCGATTCTCATCAATAGAACCATCAGTGAAGGACACATCCCTAAAATCTGGAAAGTATCCCATATTATCCCCCTTCACAAGGGTGGGAACTATACTGAACTCTCCAATTACCGTCCCATAACCCTACTTTCTCCCTTAGCAAAGATCATGGAAAAATGCATCCACAGGCAATTGCTAGACCACCTAATACAAAGTAACTTACTTTCAAACTCTCAACATGGTTTCAGACCTTCCCAAAGCACTACTACTGCCCTCCTTTCCTTTACTGACTGTATTAACAAAAGACGTAACCTCAATGTGATTTCCTCTGCACTGTGTATAGATCTGTCTAAGGCATTCGATATGGTAAATCACCAGATACTTATAAATATCTTCAAATCCCTGTCACTAGATGCACTAGCTATAAAATGGTTCCAGTCCTACTTAGATAACAGACAACAGGCTGTACTTTGGCATAACATTCTATCTACCCATCTGCCCCTTAACATTGGTGTTCCTCAAGGGTCCATATTAGGACCTCTCCTGTTTTCTATATTTATCAACGACCTTCACCTAGCAATCCCCAAAGCTACATGCATACAGTATGCAGATGATTCCACACTTATATGCTCAGCCACATCTATATCTGAACTTCACTCTCTTACCCAAAATGTGTTTAACACAGTTGAACAATGGTTTACACAGCGCTGTCTCCTTCTGAATCCCAAAAAATTTAAACTACTCCTTTTTACTCCTACTTGTAAGCCCTCCCCCCAATAGACTTCACAGTAACATCCAATAATGGTACTCTCATATCCCTAGATCCAACTACCAAACTACTAGGTATCACCATAGATAACCTTAACTTCGACACCCATGTTAACAATGCTCTAAAATCTGTTAATAGAAAACTAGGCTCTCTCTACAGGATCAAATCCTTCCTCTCTCCTGCACCTAGAATAAGTATTGCTCACACCTATCTAATTTCTACTCTTCTCTATGCCTCACCCATATATACTAATCTCTCTAAAAGCAACCTTAATAAAATGGAAAACTCCTACAGTAACATAGACAGATTTGCTGCAGGTAACCCTTTCAGAACCCACCACTGTTTTAATCTAAAGCAGCTAGGATGGCTTGAATTACAAAATCAGCTTAAATTCCACCAACTGACCATTGCCCATAAAACCCTTTACCAACCTACCAATACCCCTATACTATCTCCCCTCATTACCCCCTACAACAATATAAAGACATTACGATCATCACATAAACTTCTTGTAAATATTTGTAAATCAAACAACAGGGCTGGGGACTCTCTTTTCCTCTAAAACTGTTGGAAAATCCTGGAACCTTCTTCCTAATGAACTTTCCTCTCCTCCCTCTATATCAGTCTTTAAAACCAAACTGAGACTTTTCCTCAGAACACACTAGTTGTGCCCCTGTGCTAAACCTGACTGATTAAACTAGCTCTTCTCACTTGGTTCAACCTACCCTCCCCTTTTCAGTAATCAAGTTCCTTTTCTTAATAACAACTTACCTTGTCCTCCTATACTATTATTTACATCTTCAGAATCTCATTAAGGAGACTACTTTTATTAATATAGGTTCATAGGCTCATAGGCAGGTACTAGGCTATCAGCCCTAGGGCCCATACAAGCCTAGCCAAAAAATGTACTCTGGTTTTCACCACCCAAGAAAATTATTTTCCTGTGCCCCTGTCAAGCAGAGCCACAGAAGTGATCCCCGGGATGAATTTCCCATTTCCCATCCAATCATCAAGATTTTTCTTGAAGAGTGCTGTTTGATATATATAGGTAGTCTGTTCCAGAGTATGGGAAGTCTCTGGGACAGGAATCGATCCCTCCAGCATGTTCTGTTTATTGTGGTGACAAGGTTTAGGTCCCTAGAGTGTGTAGCTCGGAGGGATTGGGATTTCTTTAAGTGGAGCATGTCCAACAGCTCTGGGTTTGACATAGCTTTGTATGTTAGGCAGAGATCGCCCCTGAGTAGGTGATATGCGATGGAGTAAAGCTGTAGTTTTTTGAGACGGTCTGCATAGGGCATCTGTTTGAGGCCAGTAATCCTCTTTGTGAGGTATTTCTGAGGTCTTTTCAGTTATTGTAGATGTTTTGTGAGGTACATACCAAAAGGGGCATTGTACTCTATAATGGGTCTAATGAGTGATGAGTAGAGGGGAACAATGACTTCTTTTTTTCTGGATGAGAATCCTTTTGTGATGAGATGAGCCACATAGAAGGATTTCCTGACCACTGTGGTGATGTGATTATCAAAGGAGAGACTACTGTCCACCTGTGTCCCAAGGTCTCTTATCACATTTTTGGCATTAAGTAGACTACCAGCTATGTGGTAGTTCATGGGTACAGAGTTTTTACCAAAGAGGATGACAATACACTTTTTGGCATTGAGCTTCAGGCCATGGCTTTGACACCAGGTATCTGTCTCAGTGAGGCCCTTTTGTAGTTTGTCCATATCGTTAGGAGTTTCGATTATGGCTCCTAGTTTGCAGTCATCTGCAAACTTTGTTAGCCAAAGACCTTCTGTGTTGGCCTGCACTTCAGAGAAATAGATACCAAACAGGAGAGGACCCAGGACTGAACCCTGTGGTACTCCACTTGTCACTGGTCTGATGTCGGATTTGGAATCCGCTACTTTCACAGTGTGGGTTCTGTCCATGAGCCAGTTGGCAATCCGTCTTGTGACATAGGGATTTATACCTAGTTTAGTGAGCTTATCTATAATTCCAGAGTGGGGGATGGTGTCGAAAGCCTTGGCGAAATCTAGATAAGCTGTGTGAACCATTTTACCCTCATCTATGGCTTTGGTGACTGCTTCAAAGAAGTCAGTCAGGTTTAGGAGACATGATCTGCCTTTTACAAATCCAAACTGGGTAGGGTCCAGAGTATGGAGATTACCAATGTCTTTGTTTATGAGTTCCACAATGATACGTTCCATGGCCTTGCAGACCAGGCTCGTCAAGTTAATGGGGTGGTAGTTCCTGGGATCCATCGTGGCTCCCCCTTTGTGGAGTGGGATAACCATCACGATGCACCATTCAGTGGGTAGAAAGCCTGAAGTGAGGCTATGATTGAACATGGTACAAGGTGGGGTGCCAGTTCATTCTGTAGTTCGTGTAGAACGCAGCCTGGGATATTTTCAGGTCCCATGGATGCTGTGTTCTTGGCTTTGGAGAGTGTGTTTTTTACCTGTGCAGCCATGATTATAGGAACTTTGCATTCTTCCAGTATAGAGATGGGCCCTCTAGGGGGTGAGAGGGGGGTAAAGTTAGCACTGAACATATCTGCTAGGATGTTGGCAATATCAGTTGGTTCTGTATATTTAGTGCCATTGTGCTGTAACTCAGAGCAGATCTGAGTGTTCCCATTTAGATTCTTGACATAGCTATAGAATGCTTTGTGGTTGTCTTTAGAGTCAGTAGCAATTTTGTTTTTGTAACTAGCTTTGGAGGATTTTATGAGGGATCTCCGCTTCTTACTGAGGTTGACCAGGGAGTTCCTCCAGTCATGGGATTTTACTCTTTTTTGCAACAGTTTCTTTCTTCTGTTGTAGAGTTTGTTTATGGCAGAGGACCACTAGATTGGCTTCCTTTTTTTGGAGGATAACATCTTGGTTCTATTAGGGATAACATGATCCATGCACTCGTGTAAGTGCTTATAAAGTGCATTTGTGCAGGATTCGGCAGTCATACCTCTATTCTCCGTCTGCATGGGTGTCATGAAGTTTGCCACTTCTGTCTTGAGAAGTGTGAAGTTGGCTTTGGAGAATTTTTTTACGATGGTTTCCCTAATTGGGGGTGGGGGTGGGATGTGGATGTCTAGGCTGATTAGCTTGTGGTTGGATATGACCAACGAGGAATTGACCTCTGGTGTGGAACCCCGGTTTCCCATGTTGGTAATGACCAGGTCTAAGATATTGCTGCCCCTGGTGGGGGTATGAATAAGTTGATCCAAGGCGTTGGAATTTATGAATTCTAGAAAACATTGAGCAAAAGAGTCGGTACATGAGTAGTTTTCCAAGTTAATGGTGGGGTAGTTGAAATCACCCATTATTAGGGTGTTGGGTTGTACCCTAATACTTTCCAGTGTATCAAGAAATGAGGAGTGTGAATCCTGGGGCATGGTGGGGGGTCTGTAGCAAGCTACAATTTGAATTGCGGTCTTGCCCAGAGTTAGTTGCACTTGGATAATCTCGGATGCATTATGCTGTGCAACTAGCCTGGAGGTGTGGATATCCTTAATGAAAATGGACACGCCTCCGCCTTTAGTGCTTCTTTCTGGGTTGGGTGGCCAAAAGGTGTGGTATGAATTGAAGCCTGGTAATGCAGGGTTGCTCTCTGGAGCTTTGAACCAGGTCTCTGTCACTGCACAGATGTCAATGTTCTCCATTTTAAGGAGTGCCTCGAGTGAGTGCATTTTGAGGTTTAGACTTCTAGCATTGAGTAGCATTACCCTCAGATTTTGCTTGCTTGTACCTGTTACAGTAGTGAATTTGTCATTTGAACCTTGCCTAAAAAAGGCACTATAGGGGTGGCAAGAGTCTTAGCCAGTATCCGGAATCCTAAGGGTGACAGGTGCAGGCCATCTCTGGCAAAGCATCGTGGACTGTCGATCATGTCGCCCCAGGCAGACAAATATTGGATCCCCTTAGAATGACACCAGAAGCTTAGCCAATTGTTGAAGTCAATCATTTTGTCCTTGTACTGTGGTATCATTCTGGGTGATGGCAGGCTGCTACTCAGGGTTAGGGTCATACCTGCCTGGGATACAAGATCGGAGAGCTCCTCCATGTCTCTTTTCATGTAGTCCAGGGAGGTACGTCTCAGGTCATTCACACCAACATGGACAATGACAGTGTCATATTTGTACTTATTGTGGAGTGATCTGAGTGCATGCGTTATGTGGCAGATCCTGGCACCTGACAGGCAGCTGACAGTAACTTTCTCCTTGTTTAGTCTAGTGAGTGGAACATCAGTGTGTTTGACTATAGAGTCACCTATGACTAGAGTGTTGGGTACATTGTTATGCCTTATGGGCTGTGGTTGAGTGGTACGCTGAGTTTGTGGGCTATGTGTCATTTGGGTTGTGTTGGGGGGTGGAGTTTGCTTGCGTTTATGCTTTGGATGTCCCTGATGCTTGGGCAGGTTTTTATTGAGAGCCTCCACAAATGTAAGTGTGTGTTTTGTGTTTCTATGTGTGTGTTTTGGTGGTGTAGGTTTTGAGGGACTATGTGATGAGTATGGTGTGGTGCAAGTGTTTACCTTCTCCTCTTGACTGTCTAGTCCTGTCTTGGGTGAAGAGAGCTTTGCTTCCAGTTTGGCTATATAAGTGCATCTCTCACAGGTTGTAGTGCATAATTTCAGCTCCTACTTTTTCTTTGACTACTTGTATACTAATATATTGTATAATTCAGCTGCCATCTTTTTCTTTATGATGTATTGCAACTACATTTTGTATTGTACTAACTGTAGCTGTATATTTTGCACTGTGTTATGAATGAATGACCTCTTTGATTATTCTCTGTACTGCACCTGCAATGTTCATTGTATTCATTCATTTTTGTATATTTGATTTAGTTTGTTTCCTCGGAGCTTATCTCCCCAGGCCTCTACTGAAAATGGAGATATATCCAGTTAGACTAGCCCGGTCAACAAATGTAAAATAAAAAAAATAAATAAATAAAACATCCTTGACATGGTCATTACTAACATGGGCGACTGTTGCTCTACACCAATAGTCAACTCCTCCCTGGTTAGATCCGACCACAAACTAACCACCTTGGAAATCCACATCCCTCCCACCCCCCGCAAAGGTAACTACCATGAAAAATGTCTCCAAAGCTAACTTTGGGCTCCTAAGAACAGAGGTGGCTTACTTCATGGCACCCATGCAAATGGAAAATAGTTGCATGACCACCGAATCATACACGAATACACTGTACGAACATGTACACAAATGCATGGATCTCGCCATACCAAACAGAAACAAGATGCTCTTCTCCAAAAAAAGGAAGCCAGTCTGGTGGTCCCTTGCCATAAACAAACTCTACAACAGGAGGAGGAAACTGATGGAGAATAAGGTGAAGTCCCAAGACTGGTAAAACTCCCTTATCAGCCTCAACAAAAAGTTGAGATTCCTCATCAAATCCTCTAAAGCTAGCTATGAAAACAGAATTTAAGCAGATAGTAAAGACAACCACAAGGCCTTCTATAATTATGTAAGGAACTTCCACAGCAATACCCAGATTTGCTTTGAGCTACTGCATAGTGGTACCTCCTATACTGAGCCAACAGATATTGCCAATATACTGGATGACAGATTCACTGCCAACTTTTCCCCTCTCTCCCCCAAAGGAACAATCACAATACCAGTAGATTGCCAGGCACCCAGTATTACTGCAGCACAGGTTAAAACAGCAATGTCCAAGGCCATGCATACAGCTTCTATGGGACCTGACAATATCTCTGGCTGTGTTGTACATGAACTACAGAGTGAACTGGCACCTCACCTGTGTGCCCTATTCAGTCACAGCCTCACTTCAGGCTTTGTCCCTACTGAATGGCACACTGCTATAGTCATCCCTCTCCACAAAGAAGGAGTGACTACAGACCCTGGGAACTATCATCCCATTAGCCTGACAATTCTGATATGCAAAGCTATGGAACGCATCATAGTGGACCTAATAAACAAGGATATAGGGAATCTCCAAACTATGGATCCCACACAGTTTGGTTTTGTGAAGGGTAGATCATGCCTGCTCAACTGGGTCGACTTCAGGTCAGTCACCAGAGCTGTGGATGAAGGCAAGGTGGTTCATACAGCCTACCTTAATTTGGCCAAGACCTTTGACACCATTCCTCACTCAGGAATCATAGAAAAACTCACTAAGCTAGGCATAAACCCCTTTATCACTAGGTGGGGTATAAATTGGCTCATAGAAGCTACAGTGTGAAACTAGCTGACTCCAAGTCAGACTGCCGGTCAGTCATGAGTGGAGTCCCACAGGGATCGGTCCTGGGTCCTCTCCTGTTTGGTATCTACTTGTCAGAAGTGCAGTCCAACACGAAGGGACTGTGGCTAACAAAGTTCACAAATGATTGCAAGTTGGGAGCCATTATTAACTCCCCAAGTGATGTTGACATCCTACAGAAAGCCCTCACTGAGACCAACGACTGGTGTCAGAACCATGGCCTTAAGCTCAATGCCAAAAAATGTGTCATCATCCCCTTTGGGAAAAACCCAGTTCCCATGAACTGCCACATTGATGGTAGTCCACTGAACACAGAAGACATTATAAGAGATCTGGGAACACAGGTGGACAGCTTTCTTTTGACCACCACACTGCCACTGTGGTCAGAAAGTCCTTCTGTGTGGCACATCTCATCACTAAGGGTTTTGCATCCAGGAAAAAAGAGGTCATTGCCTCCCTCTACTCTTCCCTCATTAGGCCAATCATCAAGTACAATGCCCCATTTGGCATGTACCTCACTAAACACCTGCAACAACTGGAGAGGCCACAAAAGTACCTCACAAAGAGGATCCTAGACCTTAAACACTTGTTCTATATGGACAAACTCAAAAATATTCCAGCTATTCTCTGTCTCATATCGCATACTTAGAGGTGGTCTCTGCTTGACTTATAAAGCCATATCTGACCCAGCTCTGTTAGAAATGCTACATTAAAAAGAAATCCCAATCCCTCCACACCACACACTCCAGAGACTTCAATCTCATTACCACAATTAACAGAACGTAGTTCAACAATTGGCTAAGCTTCTGGTGTCATTCTAAGGGGATCCAGTATCTGTCTGCTTCGGATGACATGGTCGACAGACCACGATGCTTTGCCACAGATGGCCTGCACCTGTCACCCCTGGGATTCCGGATACTGGCTAAGGCTCTTGCTGCCCCTATAGTGCCTTTTTTAGGCAAGGTTCAAATAACAAATTCACCACCATAACAGGAACAGGCAAGCAAAAACTGAGGGTAATGCTACTCAATGCTAGAAGTCTAAATCTCAAAATGCACTCACTCGAGGCACTCCTTAAAATGGAGAACATTGATATCTGTGCAGTGACTGAGACTTGGTTCAAGGCTCCAGAGACCACCCCTGCACTACCAGGCTATAACTCACACCACACTTTTCGGCCATGTAACCTGGACAGAAACACCAAAGGCGGAGGTGTGTCCATATTCATTAAGGATATCCACACCTCCAGGCTAGTTGCTCAGCATAATGCATACGAGGTTATCCAAGTGCAACTAACTCTGAGCAAAACTGCAATCCAAATTGTAGCTTGCTACAGATCCCCCACCATGCCCCAGGATTCCCACTCCTCTTTTCTTGATGTACTGGAAAATATTAGGGTTCAACCAAACACCCTAATAATGGGCGACTTCAACTGCCCCACCATTAACTGGGAAAACTGCTCGTGTACCATCTTCTTAGCTCATCGCTTTCTGGAATTCATAAACACCAGTGCCCTGGATCAACTTATCCACACCCCCACCAGGGGCAACAATGTCCTAGACCTAGTCATTACCAACATGAGTGACCGGTGTTCCACACCTGAAGTCAACCCCTCATTGGTCTGATCCAACCATAAGCTAATCACCCTTGATATCCACATCCCGCCCCCACCCCCCATTAAGGAAACCACGGTAAAAAAATTCTCCAAAGCCAACTTCATGCTTTTTAAGACAGAAGTGGTAAACTTCATGACACCCATGCAGATGCACAATACAGTTACAACTGCTGAATCCTACACAAATGCACTCTATAAGCACTTACACGAGTGCATGGATCATGCTATCCCGAACAGAACTAAGATGTTATCCTCCAAAAAAAGGAAGCCAATCTGGTGGTCCCCTGCCATAAACAAAGTGTACAACAGAAGGAAGAAACTGTTGTAAAAGAGTAAAATCCCATGAGTGGAGGAGCTCCCTGGTCAGCCTCAGTAAGAAGCTGCGATCCCTTATAAGATACTCCAAAGCTAGCTACAAAAACAAAATCACCACTAATTCTAAGGACAACCACAAAGCATTCTATAGCTATGTCAAGAATCTAGATCTGTTCCAAGTTACAGCACAATGGCATGAAAATTAAAGAACCAACTGATATTGCCAACATCCTGGCAGATAGGTTCAGTGCTAACTTTACCCCCCCCTCTCTAAAGGGCCCATATCTATACAGGAGGAATGCAGAGTCCCTGTAATCACAACTACACAGGTAAAAGCTGAACTCTCTAAAGCCAAAAACACAGTATCCATGGGACCAGACAACATCCCAGGCTGCATTTTACATGAACTTCAGAATGAACTGGCTCCCCACTTAAGCACCATATTCAATAATAGCCTTGCATCAGGCTTTGTGCCCACTGAATGGCACACAGGAACACTTATCCCACTCCACAAAGGGGGAGCCACCACTGATCCAGGGAACTACTGACCTATTAGCCTGACAAGCCTGGTTTGCAAGGCCATGGAACGTATCATCATGGAACTCATAAACAAATACATTGGTAACCTCCAAACTCTGGATCCCACCCAGTTCGGGTTTGTGAAAGGCAGATCATGCCTCCTGAACCTGATCGACATCTTTGATGCAGTCACGAAAGCCATAGATGAGGGTAAGGTGGTTCACACAGCCCATCTTGACCTTGCCAAGGCTTTCAACACCATCCCCCATTCTGGAATTATAGCTAAACTCACTAAACTAGGTATAAATCCCTACATCACAAGATGGCAGAACCCACACTGTAAAAGTTGCAGACTCCAAATCTGACCTCAAAGCAGGGACAAGTGGAGTACCACAGGGTTCCGTCCTGGGACCTCTCCTTTTTGGTATCTACTTCTCTGAAGTACAGGCTAACACAGAAGGACTCTGGCTAATGAAGTTCGCAGATGACTGCAAACTAGGAGCCATAGTCAAGTCCCCAAATGATGTGGACATCCTACAGAAGGGCCTCGCTGAGACATATGCCTGGTGTCGGAGCCATGGCATCAAGCTCAGTGCCAAAAAGTGCAGTGTAATCCCCTTTGGTAAAAACTCTGTACCCATGAACTACCACATTGGCAGCAATCTACTTAACACTGAATGTGTGATAAGAGACCTTGGGATCCAGGTGGACAGTAGTCTCTCCTTTGATAGTCACATTGCCACAGTAGTCAGGAAGTCTTTCTATGTGGCACACCTCATCATAAAAGGGTTCTCATCCAGGAAAAAAGAGGTCATTGTTCCCCACTACTTGATACTCATTAGACCCATTATAGAGTACAACTCCCCTTTTGGAAAGTACCTCACAAGACATCTGCAGCAGCTGGAAAGGCCACAGAAGTACCTCACAAAGAGGATTACTGGCCTCAAACAAATGCCCTTCACTGACCGCCTCAAAAAACTCCAGCTTTACTCCATAGCATATTGCCTACTCCGAGGTGATCTCTGCCTAACATATAAAGTTATGTCAAACCCAGAGCTGTTGGACATGCTACACCTAAAGAAATCCCAGTCCCTCTGAGCTACACGCTCTAGGGACCTAAATCTTGTCACCACAATAAACAGGACATGCTGGAGGGATATATTCCTGTCCCAGAGACTTCCCATACTCTGGAACAGGCTACCCATCTATGTCACGCAAAGTTCTTCATTAGCACTCTTCAAGAAAAATCTTGATGAGTGGATGGGAAATAGGAAATACTCCCCAGGGATCACTTCTGTGTCTCTGCTCGACAGTGGCATAGGAAAATAACTTTCTTGGGTGGCGTAAGCCAGGGAACCTTGTTGGCTAGGCTTACGGAGGCCCTTGGGTCAATAGCCTAGTACCTACCTATGAACTATAGAGGGACAGGTTCATAACCCAGAGACTGCCCATGCTGTGGAATAGACTTCCCATACATGTCAAATAGAGCACCTCACTGGCCCTCCAAGAGAAATCTTGAGTGGATGGGAAATAGAAAATTTATCCCGGGGATCCCTCCAGTGGCTCTACTTGACAGAGGCACTGGAAACTAAGGTTAGGTGGCATGCTGCCATGGTAATCCTATGGGCTAAGCTTGTAAAGGCTCCAGAGCCATTAGCCTAGTACACATCTGTGAACCTATATGATTATTGTTATTCTCCATAAAGGCGTCCATCCAAAATCCCAGTCTCTCCTTGTTTATTGAGCTTCCCACCATTTCATAATCGTTTCTTTCCACTTTGAATTAGTTTTCTGCTTGTGCTATGTATAAGAGCCTTAACTGTGTAGCTCTGAAATACCCCTTCAAATCAGGTAATCCCAATCTGCCCTGCTCTACTGAAAGAATCAGCTTATCCCACTTGACTGTTGCTGCCTTCCCCTCCCAGATAAAGTCCTTCAGCTCTTTATTAATTGCTATCCACAACTAACCTTGCTGATAAAAATATGCCTGACTTGTGTATAAGACTAATGGGGCTAAAATAATTTTAACTGCTTGTATCTTACTGTCCATATAACAAAGCTTCCATTTTCTCAGTTTTTGTATTATCTTTTTAGTCTCTTCCCACATATCTTTAGCTGCCATACCAGAATCCTTTTTAATCCATACCTTTAAATGCTTAATTTTTGCATGTCCTCATAAATATGGATATTGCTGAACCAATTCATATGTGGGTACATAATTTACTGCTATTGCTAGTAGTAAATCATGTTATTCTTTAGTAATTTTGTTGCATCCCCATTCTTAGCAGCTATCGACTGACCTCAGAAACTGACCTCATTCACCTGGTCTATTGGGCACACCTTCCTCCATTGGAGTTGTCCTTACCCATACTTGGAGCCAATGCAGAGATTGAGACTCCTGGTTCAGTGTTGCATTGCTCGTCAGAGAGTTTTTTTTTTTCCTGTTGTGCCCTAGATTCCCATACCTGCATGTAGCTGTTGTATGACAAAGGCAGAAATACTGGCATATCATCCTTTCTCTGTAATTCAAATAATTTCCCCTGGACATTCCTATTAGGACAGTCCTCCTTCTGTGTGTTCCCAGTCTTTACCAAGGATAAACTGCAGGGGTGTGCCCAGGTGAGTGCCCTCCCCCCAGGATGGGTATGCCTATAGTTTCTTGCCATTGCCTCAGATGTCCTAGTTGCTAATCACATCAAGGTCAGCTAGGCCATAGTCAGGGCTTTATCTCTTTATGATACAGTGCTGGCTTTTCAGTAATTTACTTTATAGTTTATTGCTTCATTGTACACACTCATTCCTCCCTTCTGTAAGTCATTTAACTTGGAAGTTTGGTTCTTTTCTCAGCACACAGGAACCTATCAGATACTTTTTATTTTTTCACTACCGAGTACCAACTATGATATTGCTTTTGTAAAACTAACTTTGAGCTTATCTACTGTTCCGACATCTCCACAACTCCTGGGGAAAATGCCTAGAGATATAAGGAAGAGAATATTACCTGTCAAATGATACTGAAAAGTATTCATTTACAAATATAACTGAATTTACTACTATATATTTACATCTCTGTCTTGTCAGTAAACCAAGAAGTGCAAAACCTGAAAATCCTATAAAAATACACTGCAATTAAAATTTTACTTCATAGAAATAATTACAATGTTTGTGAAAAAGTACAAATAAGTGCTTTAGTGTTTCAGCAGCTTTCTGTGTAACATACTTTACATTAAAATTTTTTTCACATTTTGCCCTTGTTTGCCAGTCATCAGCCCCTCCAGGTCAGTTGGTCCATTGGATCCCTATCACCAGTACAAGGGTTGACTTGGAGGGGCCATTATTTAAACTGTCATCAGGGGTGGTTTTAATGTTTTGTGGTTTTTGGCGTGTGCAGTCAGCTGACCATGGATGATGACCCCCCCTCACTTTCACAAGGGTGTTGTCTCCATGTAGACTTCTCCCTCTCCAAGTATTTAGCAGATTTTTTGTGATTTCCAATGGGGAAAGCATACTTCTGTGTGCCCCTAAGTGTGCCGTACCCTCCCTCCCTCCTGGAGTGGTGAGTGAACCATTCCCTTTCAGTTCTTCCCCTTTTCACCTGGCTTTTCCAATGCCATGGCCACTAATCAAGCCCTAGTCACCTGGATCTCAGTAAGGACTCCACCCCTCTCTGCCATGGAGCCAAACTGTGATATTCCCATTTTTAACCAGGCTGATTTCCTTCTTCAAGTCTTCAAAATTACTTATGTGCAGTAATATGAGTAACATAGTAATCTTCATAATATTTTTTACAAGTTAAATGACATTGAAAATGTTACCACGTCATAAAAAATCCATTTGAAATGGAAAAGGAAAGAATAGAAAATAGCAGGAGGCCATTTTCACTGCCCAGACACGTGTGCTTAGCAGCTGTATTAACAACATTGTCTCTAATTTTGACTCATTATGTTTAACATTCCAGTTGTATTCTCAATGCGGTAGAAACTGATGATGAACACATATTTGTTGTCTACATAATCTTATCTTCCATTCATGTGACACAAACGACCTTGACCATACTCTGGGCAATTTTACTACAGCCTTTCTTACATAGGTTTCCCTGGTTAAAGATTAATGGAGTGAATACTGAACAAATAGCTAGCAATATTGAAAAACTCAACCATAGCAAGCTTAGGGCCATGCATGACACAGCAGAACACTGTTTTGGTAGTACTGGAAGGTACACAACTGAGAAAGTAATCAGAACACACTAAGCTGCAAAACACATACATAATTGTAAATTACTTAGTATTTTATTATATGTAGAAAACAGTACTATTGCTACACAATACAAAAAGAGAAGGAAAAAAAAACAGCTGGAGAAAAGAACAAAGTCCAGAGTCTCTCATGCTTAGCAGCCTACAAAGAGAAGGACACGCTTTGCCAAGAAGGTAAATATATCACTGTGGTTTCTTAGGGACATAGCCGGCCTTAGGCATAGGCCAACTAGGTGGCCGCCTAGGGCGCCACTGTACTAGTGGCACTTTTCCAGTATTTATTTGGTGTAGGTAGTCTAGGATGGGGGCACCGGGTGGTGTGGTGGGGACGCCATGGAGCCCTTTTTCCTAGGGCACCAGTTGACCTAAGGCCGCTCCTGCTTAGGGAACAAGGCAGGGGTGTCTGATTGATTTACCCCTATATACCAAATAATCCACACTAACAGTAAATCATTTGCTGTGTCTACTTAATACATTTGAACTAAGTCTGTGCATTTACTTTCCAAACAACATTTCTGCATTGTAAGATCAGAATTAGGATTTTATTAAAATCTTGTAGCAAATTTACAGCAGTATAACAAAAATTATATTTAAAGTCAACATCATATTCTATAACTCTTTACATAACTGAAGCCTTTTTTTTTTCTTTAATTTTTCAATTTTCATTGTTTGTATTAATTCTTGGTCTTCCTATTTCTTGCCTAGTTTATTGTATATTTTTGTTTTTAGTCTCCCATTGCCTATGAGTCATCTGCTTTCCACTCAACTTGTACACCAGGAAAAGGGCTGCTATTCAGACAGCTATCTAGGTATTTTTCTCTGCTTTTCCTAGGCCATTACCCCACAGCAGCTTTGCCAGGCAGGGTTTCTACAATGTTGGTTCCTTTAACCTATGTGTACTTTGTGCAAACATCTATTTCTAGTGTACATGTTGCTTAATGTGTGTTATATACAATGACTGGTCATTAATATTGCAAAACGAGCACGCTGATTGGTCAGCCCAATCAGCATGCCCGTTGTAAATCCTAGCATATACCAATGGAAAAAGGTCCGGTCGCCCGGATTTTTTTCCATTGCTATATACTGTAAGTTTTATTTTATTTATTTATTTATTTATTTAACAAAAATAAAAAAAAAATTGTAATTTGGACTCTGGACATAGCAGAGAGACAGGACGGCAAAAATACTAGGAAAATCAGGTACAGTATTCAAAACTAAAGACACGTACCTGATTTTCCTTGTATTTCTTCCATTCTGTTTCTCTCCTACCCCTAAACTGTCTGAAACTTTTTTTTTATACAAAAAAAAAAAAGAAAACAAAACCGGAGCAATGGAGACCTTCTTTTCTCAGTTGCTTCCTTTCCAAACCACTAATGTACTGGGTATGCGTGGGAATGCAAGTCCCATACACATGCGCAGTACATCAAAAAAAGGCACCAGGATATTACCAGCCATGGAAGGACAGCACAGCACCGTTATACAAAGAATTATTTAAAAAAGTATTTTTTTCCTTAAATAATGTCATTGTATAATAGCAATAACCAACTCCGTGGTGTGGTATATTAAGATTTACCCATTGTTGGCTCTGTTTAATCACTCTGGCTTCACCCTTGTGATTAAACCACACCAACAGTGGGTAAATCTTTATATACCACACCAAAGTCATCGGTTATTGCTTAACACATCCATGGCCTTTATGCTGCTTGTAGCACACTTACCTTCCATTAAGTACTGGAAATGCAATGTTCTGGACTGCCTTCATTCTCCCAAGACTAGTCAACTGATATGGCCATTCAGTCCCACCCTCCCTGGCTGGCTTCTCCTGTGCTTGGTTTGCTAATTGATCCTCAGTCATCTGGGTCACATTCTGGGCTTTATCCTTGTGCTTCATGGAGTCACTGTCATTTACATATGATGAGTTCTCTCAACTTGTATACCAAGCAGGGAAAGTCTCTTGCAAAGTATGTGACTGAAAGCTACACACACACATTGATACCCATTCCATGAACCTCATTATAAATTAGCCATAAACAGAAATGGTGTATTACTGAACAGTACATCCTAAAGTTTTTTACAAGGACATAACAGATTTAAGTGGTGCACACCTGTGTTTCTAGCTGTTTGTCAAGGAAGTACAGTTTTGTGAAGATAGTTGACTTAATAAATAGTAAGTAAATCCTTAGGGAGTAAGTATTCATAAAATGCTGATTTTTTTATGAAGAACATAGGTTAGTTTTTCAAGCTGTTGAATGCTACCCCACTCCCCACCCCCTCATGTAAGGCTGACACTAGACTGTCTTTATCAGAATCTGTGAACATGAGCACATCCAAATTATGCATTGTCAAGAAGTCCCATGTGAAGCATAACAAAACAGTAAT